>NC_056726.1:525330869-525415854 GCF_019279795.1 Protopterus annectens | reverse complement strand
CCTCTTCACACTACAACCAATCTGTATCTCATAAGTAACATTTCCCTCTTCACACTACAGCCAATCTGTATCTCATAAGTAACATTTCTCTCTTCACACTACAGCCAATCTGTATCTCATAAGTAACATTTCCCTCTTCACACTACAGCCAATCTGTATCTCATAAGTAAAATTTCCCTCTTCACACTACAGCCAATCTGTATCTCATAAGTAAGAAATCTACAATACAAATGTAAGCCATGATCACCCTCTGTAGACAATCTCCCTCCAGAACACTTTAAGTTAGTTCCTGGTTCCATTGCTTTCTTTGTATCAATTATCAATAGATCCATACAGGAACCCTATACTCTCTGCCTCTGGACGAAATTCCATATAATTCCCCTTCACAAGGTTGGGAACCCCAATGAAATAATCAGTTTTAGATTTATTGCAATTCTGTCTCCTCCTCCAAAATATTGGAAAAAGCATACATAAATAACTTCTCCATTATCTTCTCCTAGAAAAGCTGCTTACCCTACACAACATGGTTTTCAACCAACTGATAGTATAATGACTGCCCTAGTACCCTTTATAGACACCATCAGCAAGACCAGAAACAATGACACATTTTTCTTATTTTTTTTCAGACTTATCTGAAGTTTTCAATACAGTCTTACACAACAATCTTGTCAAAGATGTCTACCTGGGTTTCTCTGTCACTACAGTTAACTAGCTTTTAGCTACTTGTCACATAGATATCAGTCAGTAAAATGGCTCTCACTGACTTCCCCTTATCTTCCAGTAAATACGGATGTCCCACAAGGCTACATCCTTGGTCTCTTCTTTAACATTTTCATAGAATATCTTTACACATCTTCTCAACGGGTATCACTTAAATTTGATGATGATTCCACTCTAATCTGCTCCCCCCGACACCCTACCTCAGCTACAGACTATCACCCACGATTCCTTTAATTCATTGGAAAGCTAGCTCTATAACAGTCATATTCTGCTGAAGCCCCCCCCCCCAAAAAAAAACCTACTCACACCCACACAAAAAACTTCAAAATCTCCTCTCTAAACAATACTGACATTGAAGTAGTTTCTCATATTAAAATCCTAGGTGTAATAATAAATGATACTCTAAATTTTGATCTCTACATAAAAACTGTATGAAAATCACCAAAAACTAGGTATGCTTTATAGAGCTAAGAAATTTCTTACAAACTGACCTGTAACTACTCTAGCAAACACATATCTTTTACCTTCTCTTCTTTAATGTTCTCCCATGTTGACCAACTATATTCCACTTTAAAATCCAAACTAGAACAATGTTATAATAAAGTCACAAGACTTGCAGCCAATCAAGTCTACTGTACTCATCACTATTCTGTACTTAAATCAGTAAACTGGCTTGAATGATCCCATCACCTAGCATTTACACAACTTCTGCTAGTACACAAAATAATAAACAACCCTTCTTTCTGCCCAGCTGTCATCAACATTCTCTACCTCTTTCTTTCAAATCAACCCCTTAAGTCAACTGACAACCAGCTACATGAAATTTATAAACCAAAGAAATCTATAGAGCACAGCTGATATTCCAACTGTGTGGCCAAATGTTGGAACTCCATCCCAATCCCTATCAGGTCATTACATAACATTCATTTACTAAAAAAAATCCTGTCCAACTCTTGGCTCTGTTCCTGTACCACACCAGGCTAATACCAACATTTTTTTCTTTTTTTCCCATGTGTTCTTGTATTCTTTATGCTAACTCCATTATTTAATGTGTCTCAAACAAATATTTCTGATACCCTGATTGGCCTGTATTGGCCTACACCTTTCCTCTACCTCACCTTACCACTGTTTAACACACTCAACTCAATATTTACTCTGTTGTGGAAGGGAAATCTTTACCTTCTGCCACCAATACTGCTAACTTTTTTCTTTTCTTTTCACACTCATTTTGCATTTATCCTGAATCATTTTGTTTCCTTTTTTTCATACTTATCACAAATTCATTTATCTCATATATTTTCTACATATTTGCTTGATGTTTATATTCTCCTCTTGCCATTGTATATGTTATTGTGTACAATACTGATCTACTGTGGTTATTTGTATTTTTTGGAACTTTTCCCCCCAGTCCTCCTCTGAAAACAGGTTCTTGCCCATTCAGACTTTCCCAATAAACCAGTGTCAATAAATAAATAAAACAGCATGGTTCGGTATTGTTTGCCATAGACATTAGTAAAAAATAATCTTGCCAATGACATTGTGGCTGACCTTTTAATGTGGACTAGTGTGGTTTATGGACTTTTAAGAATCAATTTTCTTATAATGAGGTGCAGTTGAAAGGTCATTTTGTAATTGAGTGTATCTGAATATCTAGATTCTCAGTGAGCTGTCCAAGTATGACCTGCCGAAAGGTTGGTTGTTTCTCACTTATAACGCTGCTCTGATACAACAGGATAGTAATAATAATATTCCAAAATGGTGACAGCATACAAATGCCTTATTTGTTTTTCATTCTATGATATCTGTAGCATGAGTCCTTTGTAAGCTAAACACATCTTTTTGTGGTAGTTATCAAAGTTTACCACTATCGTTAGACAATTAGATGGCCAACGTTTAGCACCACTTTTAGAAGTGGTTTATAATAGCTGTTATTCTCACTGCACTATGAATACTGACTCCACATACATCTGTTTCAAAGCAAAGCCATTTCAAACATTATGAAAGCTAATGATATTCTCCAGATGCTTACAGCTTGGCTTCATGGTGCAGGGAAAAGAGCCTTAACTATGACCCAGGTCATTGGGGTTCGATCAGTGACACCAGCACTAGAACAGCCAGGCAGAGTGTAGGAGTAATGAAGGGGGCATGGCCAATTCACCTTGCTGGGGAGTTGTGAGAGATGTGCACTATGGGCACATAGGGTGGTATGATTTCCCTAATGAAAACTGGGGAAACCACTATTCTTACTTCAAGAGGAAGGGTAGGACTGCATGAGAGAAAACACCCCTTATGGAAGAAGAGGAGACACCATTCACTGCATGCCATTACATGTCTCCTCCTTGGTGCTTTGCCAGGTATATGCAGGGGATAGGACAGCATACAAACAAATCTCAAACCCCCTCCCGATGATTATCTGAATGATAGCCCTTCTTGGTTGACCATCACCCAGGTAACGCAGAATGAAAGAGCAATTGGCCAGGAAACAGCTAATGACTGAAATTTCAGCAAAGAAGAGGAGAAAAAAATTCCTTACACTGTTACCATGTCATCAGAAGTATATCAACATCCTTCATTCATGACGAAAGCTAATAAAATTCCCTTAAACCAGCTTATCGCTAAAAAAATGAAAGTAAAAGTTCACACTATGCATATGCAAAACACAGAAAAATATGAAACTGCTAAACACTCTAGTCACCTCAAACAACCTGCAACTCAAAATCTATGCTTAGTTTAAAAGAAAAGAGTAAAAGAAAAAACACGAGTAGTTTTACTTTAATATAAAAATCACCCCAACCCCTAAAAAGCATGAGTACACAACCAATTTACTCCCCTATGAATTAAATTCATTATTTTTAAAATAAAGATGACTAAAGCAAAATAATAAAATCTTAAATAAAAACACTGGCCTCAGCTATTCAATATTTAATTATTTAAAACTAAGGTTAAACCCTAGAAACATTCCTAATTATAAAACTAATAAATCCTAAAATAACTCTAACAATACTACTATCATGCATAAAAAAATCAAGTGGATTTACAGATAAAATATAAATAAATGACCTCAGATATTTAAATCAATGGTAGCACAAACCTTAAAAATATACATTTTATTTATTGCATTCCAGATCCCCTGTTTTATAACACACTAGATGCACAAAAGTGAATGCAGCTCAATTTTCCAGTATGGATGTGCACGTGTAGTTTGTTAAAAAAGTGATCCCATCCTTACGTTAGTAAACGTCAGTTTCATCCTTACGTTTAAGTCAGTAGAAGATGGTGAAAGTTATTTTTTTTCTCATCTGCATCAGCAGAATTGCATTTTACATACATTCCACAGGATGATTAAGGAAAAATGTTAATAAAGAGAAGAAAGAAGCCATGTAATTTAAGAGGATTCAAAATACCACATGGCAACCAAGCAGGAGTGGCAACAACCCCTGCAGCAAGAAGATGAGCTAAATAAGACTATCAATGAGGAAAAAAATAAAATATATGAAGAAGTGTTCAAGATCAGAAGGGCCTTAGCTGACGATCAAACGCAACAGTAAAAAAGGGGAAGAGATTGAAAAAGCAGCATCTAGCCATATGCATGACATCGAGGCACTACAAAAAATGCAGAACTGAAGAGTAAGTGGAGAGAACAGGAATTAGTGCAAGAAGAAATAAAAATTAAACTGACAAGAGAAAGATCGATCGTGAAGGAATAAACTGAGGTTCACCACCATACCGGAAAAACAGAAGGGACTAATTGTAAGAGCTTCATTACACAGTGTATCATAAATGGACAGGCATTGACTGAAAGGGCTCAGACAGTGGACCATCCCTGCACGCTGGCAAGAAAAGTCCCCAGAACGATTATTGTCAAATTTCAGATATACAATAAGAAAGAGCAGATTTTATCAAAACTGTATGGGAAAGGTCAAATTGTGAAGGTGGAGAAATCCAAGATAACCAGATAATAATGAAGCAGATTTCTTCCAGACATTAGGAGATGTAAAAGTATGGGCTTACATTTTAAACTTATTTCTCCAGTGAAGTACAATGGATTCCTTCTTATCTGGTCTCGCTGGTAATGGACCTTAGGCTGGATAAACAAATGGCTGGTTAATCCAAAAAAGCATTTATAGGTTGTAAACCTGGTTACAAAAATGTATATATATTGTATTGATGACTAGTGCTCTCATTTATATATATTGTATTGATGACTAGTGCTCTCATTTATATATATTGTATTGATGACTAGTGCTCTCATTTATATATATTGTATTGATGACTAGTGCTCTCATTTATATATATTGTATTGATGACTAGTGCTCTCATTTATATATATTGCATTGATGACTAGTGCTCTCATTTATATATATTGCATTGATGACTAGTGCTCTCATTTATATATATTGCATTGATGACTAGTGCTCTCATTTATATATATTGCATTGATGACTAGTGCTCTCATTTATATATATTGCATTGATGACTAGTGCTCTCATTTATATATATTGCATTGATGACTAGTGCTCTCATTTATATATATTGTATTGATGACTAGTGCTCTCATTTATATATATTGTATTGATGACTAGTGCTCTCATTTATATATATTGCATTGATGACTAGTGCTCTCATTTATATATATTGTATTGATGACTAGTGCTCTCATTTATATATATTGCATTGATGACTAGTGCTCTCATTTATATATATTGTATTGATGACTAGTGCTCTCATTTATATATATTGTATTGATGACTAGTGCTCTCATTTATATATATTGTATTGATGACTAGTGCTCTCATTTATATATATTGTATTGATGACTAGTGCTCTCATTTATATATATTGTTTTGATGACTAGTGCTCTCATTTATATATATTGTATTGATGACTATGCTCTCATTTATATATATTGTATTGATGACTAGTGCTCTTATTTATATATATTGTATTGATGACTAGTGCTCTCATTTATATATATTGTATTGATGACTAGTGCTCTCATTTATATATATTGTATTGATGACTAGTGCTCTCATTTATATATATTGTATTGATGACTATGCTCTCATTTATATATATTGTATTGATGACTAGTGCTCTCATTTATATATATTGTATTGATGACTAGTGCTCTCATTTATATATATTGTATTGATGACTAGTGCTCTCATTTATATATATTGTATTGATGACTAGTGCTCTCATTTAACTTTACTTTACTTTCTGGACAAAGTAATACATTGTTTCTGAGTACAGTGCACTGTGCTTTGTCCTAGAATTGGCAACGAAAATTTGATTCATGGGAAAAAAAAATAATATGGCCAGTTAAAGAGGAGTCTGGTTAAAGGGGGACTGGATAAGAGGGAGTCTATGGCATGTTTTTCCCCAGTAGCTTCAAATACCTAAATGAAACTGGACTCAGCTTTGGATAATCTACAACAGCTGCTGGAGGAGGCAGCATCCATGTAACCTGGAGAAGATTAAACTCCAGGGCAAGGCAAAAGAAGGGACTCTACTAAAATCAACCAGATATGACAAGTTAGACCTTTTCCTGTTTATCAACAGAACCCATTAGGCATGCAAAGGACTGTCCAGGAATTCTCATGATTGGTGAGGGTATCTTTGTAGGTGGATGAGACTTGGGAACCTAGGAGGTCAGCAATCCAAGAGGAAGCACTATTATGAGCTACAGTAATGCAGTAGAAAAGAAATGGACTAGAAGTAGAGTGTTTAGCATAATATGTCTTTATCCTATTTATCTGTGGACAAGGACTTTGATGGGGTTATATGTTGATAAGGCTATGTCTGAATTTAATTGTGACTATTAATCTCTTAAAGTTCTGTGTTATCTGGCTAAAACAAGACACAGTAGCAAGATGCTGATAGCATACATTCATGGCTAGTGTGAGTGGAGCCTGGATGTTTGTGGGTGGTGAAGGAGAAGCAAAAAGGAGGATGAATGAGATAATGTAAGCCTGAAAGCTTATAGATGTAAGGTTGTAAGTCAGCTTAAACTCTTAGTGCAATTGAGGTTTATTTTTCTTTTCTTTCTTTTCAAAATGTGTGCTCCATGCTCAAAAATTACCTTTAAGATAAATTTGACAAAATGAGTGGGGATTCTTTTATGGGTGGTGACATATATAAAGAGCCAGACTGTGATTAATCTGCCAGGAGGTATGTTCGATGAGGTAGGGCAAGCTACCTAAGTGAAACTAAGCAACCTCTTTCAGTTTTGATACATAAATGTTTTTACTTTATGAGCTATTGAGGTTGTGAAAATGAGTGGTCTAACCGAAAGGGCTTGTGTGTTTACAGTAAAAACTCTATTAATTTAGCCATAAGAGATTATGGTAAACAAGGAAATATTTAAAATAGGAGCATTCTATGAAAAGACAGACAAGGGAAGTGTGCAGATAGAACAATTTAACTGTTGAGGGTCATGATGAAGAAACTCAAATCTTAATGCTGGCTTAGGCTACTACAGTGAAAGAGGTTTAGTCCTGCAAAGGCATTAGGAGGGTTCAGATTCAGAGAGGCAAGGGAGGGACTTAGAAAGACAAATGTAAGAGAAGATGGAGATATGAGACACAGTTGAGAAACCAATGAAAAGGACACAATTTTCCAAAGGTGGAAGAAATTAAAGTAGCACATATATTTATGGAATTTGAGAGTTTATTGAATGGGATTTGAGGGGTGAGGGGAATTAATAACCAATCCTCATAATAAGAATATAACTAAGAAGATAGAGATGAGTTGATCAAGAGACAAACTAAAAGTAAAATAAGAAGAAAACTGAAGGCGGGTGAAGGATGAAAGGTAAGTAACAGCAACATTCCTGAATGATGGCGTGCTTAAGTATTATGTCCTGGTAAATAATGAGAAAAGATCTAAGGTGATGGCTTATATATATATATATATATATATATATATATATATATATATATATACATAAAATCACAACACCAGTAGTAGTACTGCAAGAAACTCCCCTGAGAGCAGCTGACCAAAAAGATTTGATTAAGAGAAGTACAAGAGAGAGATGCAGTGCCCAGATGGGTGAAGAGAGAATGGGGACATTGTGACGCTATTGCACAGACACATTAATATAAAACTTGAATAAGGAAAAGTGGATCTATATGAGGGATATGTTATGTTAAGAGGATATTGGTATGGTAACAGAGTCATGATGGTCAGTTTTTAGCTGCAACCTAAAATAAGATTATATGATTGGGGGAAATCACAGTGTACATTGGAAGAAGCAATTACCTCTCAACTGGCTATTCTACTTATAAGGGAGTTGGAATGGAATATTATATATAATAAGGAAGATGTCCCTGGGGGCTCAAGGAGACACATGATATCAAGAGAAACAAAGTTTCTAGAAAGATCCTTAAATCTGGGATGATTGTTTTTACAGGTTAGATACCTGAGATACAATAACTTGGTTAGGTTAGACCAATCGATGTCTCATCTGATGAGAACATAAGGATCTAATAACCAGACTGAACACCACCCCAATATCTGCATGCCATTTCCAGATAGTTTTAAAAATAAAAGAAAGAACAAAAAGGAACCTTCTGGCACTAACATTTCCTAAATCATTTCCTTAAATGTTTAATGAAAGAAATAGTTTCCAAGAGTGGTTGAAATCATTAAACGTTAATTTCACCTGAATAGAAGAACATATAAACTACTTGGAAGAAAAAAGTATAATCTTAAGCAGATATTTAAAAGTATGAGATGAAAGAAATAGAGGGAGGAATGAATGAGGAGTGATAAATATCAGTTGGAAGGACTAGAAATGGTTAAAATAGCAAAAAATAAATAAATAAAATAAGGGCCATGACATAACAAAAAAAAATTCCTGAAGAGTGCAAAAGAAAAGATAGGTGGGCACCAAACCTAACAAATATAAATGAATATAGGAGATTGTGGCTGAATTTAATTTTTTTATTCAAATCACAGATGCTTCAATCTCCTAGTACAAAGATTAAGGATACAAAAAGTGCAGAAACTCATCACTAAGCTGAAGGGCTCAGATGTGGGAAAGATAGAAATAGATCCAAATAAAATTTTAGAGACTTTTACAAAGTGCTAAACACAGCTATATCAAGAAGCAGGTGGGAAGGATTGTAGGTCTTTTTCAGTGAAATGGCAATAATACAGGTAAATTAATTTGTGGGTAAGGAGTTGTTTAAAAAGATAAAAAAGGAAGATATCACATGAGAAGTAAATCACCAGACAACCAGGAAAAAAAAATCCAATGGATATCTGAAAAATAGGGGTGCAGAAGATAATAACCATCTGGTTTGCTTTATTTAATGGCATTTGGAAGGGGGTATCAAAGTCCTGGAAAAGACAGTGATGGTGATAATTCCTTTGGAGTGTACGGACCTAACTGAGCTGGACACTAATAGGCCCCTTTCAGTACTGAACCATGATTATGAAGTCTATCACTGTACTAGCTACAGACAACTAACAAATTCTAGTGTTCTAGCTAGGCTGTCTCTTTTGTTAGAATACAGCTGGGCAGCCATTTAGGGATTGTAGTGAGAGTGCTGCACAATGTTTAATGCCTCAGCGAGTTTCCTTTTCAACTATACCACTTTATGGCGAAGCAGTGCTGCGGGCTTATGATTTTGGCGTTGTTAGCTGGCGGGGAAATATTTGCAAACTAAACTCTGGAACCCAAAAAAGTCATACTTACTTTCCTTAGAATTTTAATTGATTCAGATAACTAGCTAACACAGGGCCTTATATTATTGAGTTGGGACCCAATAATAAAGGTTTCCAGTGTATACCCAAACTCTAATACCATTACTATTACTAAAAGCAAAAAGGTCATCATACATAAATGGTGGAGGCAGGAGAAACAAGAACAGAAGCATATACAAGCACTAATGCCCTCCAAGGTATGTGTTGTTGTTGTGTCTTTTGGCTTTTCCCAGTTAGGGATTGCTACAGCGGAACTCCGGTCCACAAATGATTGGCAGTAGATTTTTATGTGCCGAGTTGCCGGCCCTGACGCACAACCTTCAACGAAGGTATGCCCATTCACACGTCTCCACACAGAAGACACTCTAGCTGAGAATCGAACAGGACAACATCTTACTGTGAGGTGACAACACTACCACAGCACCACCACCACTGCAGTTCTCCAAGGTATGTGTTAATGTGTAATTAACTCCTGCCCAGGGGTGTTATGAGACTCAGCGCTGCAGGTGGAGGACCTCTACACCCCTGGAAGGGCATTAATTACACATTAACAAAAATTGTTGTGTTTTACTTATTTATTTCTTTAAGTTTAGTAGTTCCTCTGCCTAATGTTTCAGACTTGGTGTTGGAGGAAGCGTTTTACATCCAAAATATAGCACTTAAAAATATTGAGGCATTTACTTTATTTTTTGGCCCTTACTCCTAAAATGCTTATAGGTTCATAGGTTCATAGATTCATACTAGGCTATCTGCCCAAGGGCATTTATAAGCCTAGCCCATAGTTATTTGGCTCTCGCCACCCCTTTAGTTAGAATAAAACTATGCCTATTATTTTGCTGTGCCTCTGTCAAGCAGTGACACTGAAGTAATCCCTGGGGTATATCTGCGATCCCCCATCCATTGGTCAAGATTCCTCTTGAACAAGGCCAGCGAGGTGCTCTGCCTCACATGTACCGGGATTTTGTTCCACAGCATAGGGAGTCTCTGGGTGATGAATCTGTCCCTCCAGCATGTTCTATTAATAACCGTGTCAAGGTTTAAGTCTCCGCCCTTGTGGTTCTGAGGGATCTAGATTTTTGAGGTGAAGCATATTCATCAAATCAGGGTTTGACATGGCCTTATATGTCAGGCACAGGTCACCTCTGAGCAAGCGGTATGAGACTGAATAGAGCTGGAGTTCTTTCAGTCGGGCAGCATAAGACATATTTTTGAGACCCTTTATCCTTTTGGTGAGGAACTTTTGGGGCCTTTCCAGCTGCTGCAGGTGTCTGGTCAGATACATTCCGAATGGGGCATTGTACTCAATCATAGGTCTAATGAGTGATGAGTACAGGGGCGATGACCTCCCTTGATCTAGATGTGAATCCCTTCATGATCAGGTGGGCAATGTAGAAGGTTTTCCTAACTACTTTAGCAACATGAGTGTCAAGCGAAGGCTACTGTCAACCTGGGTCCCCAGATCCCTGATGACTTCTTCTGTGCTCAGTGGATTGCCACCTATATGGTAGCTAGGGGTAACCTTGTTTTTCCCGAAGGGTATGACTATGCATTTCTTGGCATTTAACTTTAGGCCATGGCTCTGGCACCAGTTATCCGTTTCTGTGAGGCCCTTCTGAAGGATATCTGTGTCAGATGTGTTTTCGACTATGGCCAGTTTGCAGTCATCTGCAAACTTTGTCAGCCATAACCCTCCTGTGTTTGCTTGTACTTCAGAAAAGTAGATGCCGAACAAGAGTGGACCCAGGACTGAGCCCTGTGGGACACCACTTGTGACAGGCTTTGAGTCTGACATGGCTCCAGCAACTCTGACCCTGTGGGTTCTGTCACTTAGCCAGTTTGCAACCCATCTTGTGATGTATGGGTTTACATTCAAGCTGATGAGTTTTTTGATGATACCTGAGTGGGGTATTGTGTCGAAGGCCTTTGTCAGGTCAAGGTAGGCTGTATGGACTGCCTTTCCCTCATCAATGGCCTTGGTGACTGTCTCGAAAAAGTCAACCAAGTTTAAAAGGCATGATCTGCCTTTGACAAAGCCAAACTGGGTTGGATCCAAAGTCTGCAAGTTCCCTATGTCTTTATTTATGGTTTGTGGTCAGTCATTGGAGATTGAAGTTACTAAGTAATAGTATACATTTGAGATTCAGACTATTATTTTCTTCAGAAAATTCATACTAACACAAATCCTTTTTAATTAACAAGCTTGTAATTTTATAAGTGCAGAAATTCAAATTTATTCCTATTTTTGAATCTTTTTCCTTCTTTATTTTAAGCTTTATCCAGATTTCTTCAGCTGGAAGGTCCAGAGGTATGCAAAGCTCTTTACTGTCACTCCCACTCTGTCTCTCATGTACACCTCTGTTTCAGAAAATGTATACTAACACAAATCCTAATAATCAAGTAAAATATGTTACTATTTCGAGCCTTTGCCCCCCATTTATATTAGGTTTATCCAGATATTTTGAGCTAAGAGTCAAAAGAGCATACTTTTCACCTGTACAGATTTTTGCAAAATATCCAGATTTTGGGCCCATACATTTGGTCCCATCCTCATAAAATGTATAGTTTTCTGGCAATCACTGGGGATTGAAGTCATTAAATAATGACAGACATTTGAGTTTCAGACTTCATATCCTTCAGATAATACATGCTAATGGAAACCTTGTTGTTCTAGCAACTTTCTAAGTTTATAAGAGCAATATTTAAAGTCTGTCCTTATTTTCAGTCATTTGTCCCTTGTTATTTGTGTCTTTGTCCAGATTTCTGTGCCGAGAGGTTGAGAGGTATGGCCAAGAGGTACGCAAACCTCTTAACTGATGCTGTTGCTGCCAGGGATCACTCTCACTCTTTACTATCTCTCTCTCTCTCGTAAGTGCGCGCTCATGCACACACACACACACACACACACACACACACACACACACACACACATACACACACACACACACACACACACACACACACACAAACACACACACACACACACACACACACACACACACACACACACACACACACACACACACACACAATCTATTCTGCAAAGTCTCTCCCATAGAGACAAAGCATGGAAAATATGGCAAAAAAATAAAACCAAACAGAATGAACTTAACCACAAACAACTACATAATAAAACCAAAACTTTAGTGATACAAGATAAAAAGAACTACTTTTCCACAAAGCTAACCACCTCACATAACAATCCAAAAAAGTTCTGGAGGTCTGTCTCCACTCTACTAAATCCAGGCACCACTCAAAACCCATCCCTCACACCTGATAAGACACCACAACAAATTTCCCATGAATTCAATACCCATTTCATTTCCACCATCCAAAAGCTGCTCAGAGACTCTACAACCGACTCAACCTCAAACACCCTATATACCACCAATTCCTTACTAGACTATAATACATTTCTTTCTGTAGACAAAGCAACAACTACTCCCTCAGCTTATTCTTTTACTATCCAGCTGGTACCCATCACCTAGATTTTCAAAATCCTAAACAAACTTAAACCTTGCTCTCTTTCTGCAGATAATCTTCCCCCAGAGTATCTACAACTAGTAGCAAGTGCATTTGTATACCCCATTAGCATTCTTATAAACTGCTCTATCTCAGAATCTTATGTCCCCCAGTTGTGGAAAAAAATCTATTATTACTCCACTACACAAGGGTGGACACTCACATGATCTTTCTAACCATCGCCCCATTTCTAATACTTTCTCCACTATCAAAAATCTTAGAGAAATGTGTTGACACACAACTGCTTTAACACCTCTCTGACAATAGATATATAACACAATCCCAGCTGACCTCCAAAGGTCCTCACCACTAAGTCAAGGCAAAAAGATTTCGTAGAAGAACACCAGTATGAGGACCACCACGATTATGCAGCAAAAATTCTTCTTTATTAGGTACAAAGAGAGATGAGCGCTTTCACGTACAAACTGTACGCTTCTTCAGATCTATTTAATTGTAACTAAACCAGTTCTTTATATAGTACATATAATTGATGAATTACATTAATTAATCAATTAATATGGTAATTACAAAGTTAAATGCAAAAATCTGTTGTTTCTAGTAGAGTTTCAATGCAGTTTCTGAAGGAATCTTAAAGCTATCTCACTCTATATATAGAAAACAAAATTAAAAGCGAAACAGAACGTAAAAAACATGTGTAAAATATATATGTGTATCTTCCTATTGATGTCACTTAGAAAAAACATCAGTTCTTGAATGAGTTCTATAGAAAGATGAGACATTGTGTCAACTGAGCATAACAAAAGGGATAGAAATATATTATGTATATGTATAGCTAGAATTCCCTTGTATATGAACAATTAAAAATGTCAGCTTAAGCAGTTCTTTTAGATATCACTTTATAAGGCTGAAGAATAGTCCTATGTCTGAAAACTACAATAGAATAAATCATATAACTAAATAAATAGACTAGAGAGACTGTCAAATCCAGCTCATCATCTCTGTCTATTTCTAAGGAGGCAAAGTAAGAGCAAAACCTTCTGCAATTTTTTATTACGCTAAAAGCTAGGTATATATAAATATGAATATAAATATTTACTCCTTTCAGATCAGTATTGTAATAAAATTGTATGAATATATGTTCATGGCTTATCTAAATATGAAACAGAGTAAAATATATGTGAGTAAAAACTATATTGAGCAATGAATAGTATATTCATATTATGTTTAGTGCTTATGTATATTATAATATTTATAGTTATATAAAGCATTATTTAGTAGAAGTGTATGTAATACAAAAAAAAATAATATATGTATGGAGATGATTGCATATTGAAATCATATATTTATTCATTTGTTTCAAGGTCTGAACAATATACTTTTGTACATAACTATAATTCAAATATAGAATATAAATTTAGAATATAAATTTCATTATTAAATAGCATTAATAAATTATAAATATATAAAAATATATATAAATAAATAAAGATGTAGATAAATATATATATAAATATAAATATATAAATAGTATCAAGATATAGATAAATTAAATAAATGTTATCTTGATGTGAATGAAACATGATAAAAACATATTTAAAACATCCTAAAAATGGATATTAAATAGACATTTATATAATAATATGTATGTTGATTAGAACTAAAATGTGGGAATCTTAATTTTATTTCATGTTAGTTCACTTGTAGTAGTAAATATGGTTAAAATATAGTAAAAATATATATATAATAAATAATGAATATATATATATATTATATATTTCTATTTCTGTTAAGTTTTATTAAGATTTATGGGTGATATATACTGTAGAATGAATATAAGCATACCAGCTGAGGTGTATATAAATGTGCATGTTTTATTATTTCATATTTTGTTTTGTTTTTATTTTATTTTAAGCTTCTTTTTTTAAGTACTGATCTAACACTAATATACTGATTCAGGCCTGGGCTGTAGTGTGCTTTAAACTTAAGGATCCATTGCAATTCTATGCTTTCCAATTCATTAAAAGTGTCTCCTTTCCTATTACTCATGTGTACAAGTTGTAATGTTCTGAATCTAAAACTATGTGCAGGATTGTTAGATATATGTTTAGCAAGAGCATTCTTCTGATCTTTCTTCCTAATGTCGTATATATGGTTATATATGCGTTCTTTTAAAGATCTTGTTGTCATTCCTATATAGAACGCATCACAATCCTGACAGTTGGCTAAATATATCAGGTTCGAACTAGTACAAGTTGATTTAAAGTCAGGTTTAAAGTTGATATTCAGTTTAGGATGCATGAATTCTATGTCTTTTGAAATATAGCCACACATATTACATGTTTTACATGGGTAAGTTCCTAGTTCATTAGGCCTGGTCAGTCCTTCTCTCATCTCAGTTTGTTTCATAGCATATGTCATGTTAGACTTATCATTTTGTTTTTCAATGCATAGTAATCTTTTAAGATTCTTACTGTTAGTGTAAACGAATCTTGGTTTTATTCCTACCACGTCCTTAATGTCATCATTTGTAAGCAATATATGCCAGTTCTTTTGTATAACTCCAGTAATACATCTGTTGTCACTAGTAAATCTAGTTAGGAATGGTATGACACTTTTGTTCAACCTATATCCACCTTGTGCCTGATAATGGTTTCTCCCTTGTGTAGAAGAGGTTGAGATTAAATCAAAGGATTGTTTAACCTGTTGGATCAATTCTTTATTATAGTTTCTCTCTATAAATATGTCATCTAATTTCATTATCTGTTCCATTCTATCTTCCTGTTCCTTACATAATGTGTTAATCCTAATATGCTGACCCTTTACAATATTATAAAATATGTGTCTAGGGTGCATGCTGCTGTATTCTAGTAATGTGTTTTTCCAGCAGGGTTTCCTATAAATGGTATGACTTAAATTACCCTTGTCATCCTTGGTGATAGTAATATCCAAGAAATTTATTTTAGTTGTGGAATGTTCAATAGTGAATTTGAAAAAAGAAGTAGTAGCTTCTAAATATTCCATTAAATCCAAAAACTCCTGTAACGTACCATCCCAGAAAATTATAATGTCGTCTACAAATCTTTTATATAACATTTTTCCAAAATTAACATTATTAAACAAGTGCATGCATTCCCAGTAGTAGACAACAAGATTCGCATAGGTATTTGCACAGGGAGTGCCCATAGCCACTCCCCATTGCTGCAAAAACAAAGTGTTGTCATACATAAAGACATTGTTGTTTAGTATAAGGTCTAAAATGGCATTCAGAAGAATCTGTTCATTATTATTGAACTTGCTGTATCGTGAATAATGTGTCTAATAGCTTCAGAGCCATAGTTGTTAGGAATGGAGGTAAATAGGTTCTTCATGTCCATAGTTATTAGGAGGCTATTAGTAGGAATACCCTCTTTAAAGTCTGTTAGTACTTCTAGCAACTGGTGTGTGTCCTTTAGAATAGAAGCTATCTCATCAATGATAGGTCTTAACTTCTTTTCTATATAGACTGACATGGTTTCAGTAACCCACCCTTCTCCTACTACAATCGGACGTAGGGGTGGTGGTGTTATACCTTTATGTATTTTCGGCAACCCTTTTATGTATGGAATCTTGGGTTGCTCTATTATAAGATACTGATATAGTTCTTGATCTATCTGTCTACACATTAAAAAATCATACAGCTCCTGATGTACTGAGAAAATAACTTTTGTCAGATCATTAGTGTTGATCTCCTTATATGTATCAGTGTCTCTAAGCATGGTGGACATTAAAGTATTGTAAGATGTGTAATCTAGTATCACAATACCACCACCTTTGTCAGCAGGTTTTATTACTATATTTTTATCATGTTGAAGGGCATATAAAGATTCCCATTCAGAGTGTGAAATATTAGTATATACATTTTTCATTTTGTTATTAAAATGTCTATAAAAGTCTGTTTCACAAGCCTTTGTAAAACATTCAGTAACTGGTGTCTGTGAAGGAGTAAAAATACTCTTTCTTTTAAAATTATTGTTAGCCTCCTTATCTAAATCAGTAGAATGGATTCTGTTTTTAAACATACATTTCAGGTTAATTTTTCGAACAAACATCCGCAGGTCAGTTAACACTTCACTTATGTTACTAACCTGGGCAGGTATAAAGGATAAACCTCTATTCAGTAATTCGTAGTCAGTCTCAGATAAAGTCTGTTGTGAAAGATTAAAGACTAAATTCTCTGTTCTCTTCTCCGGTTTCTGTTGCCGAGTGTCGCTTCTTCCCCAGAATACTTTCTTTTGGTGCGGCCTCTGCTCCTCGATCTGCTCTGGAAGTTCTTCCGAAACTTTAGTGGAAGGGGTAAAAAACCCTCTAAATTCCCTTGTTTAATTTTAGGTTTGGCGCCTTGTGCATTCGCATTCTGTTGAGCAAATGCTTGTTGATTACAAGGGGGAGTGTCTCTCACTTCATGATTCAGTGTATTCGGTGATGCAGATGACGTAGGGACTTCAGTTGTAGCAGCTGGATTCCTTAAGGTGGAATTGGTATTCGTTAAAGCTGAAACGTAACTCTGGTTAGGAGAATGTTCTTGGTTTTGGCCAGAGTTCACAGTAAATACATTTTCAGTTATACCAGCTTCTCTATATCTCGGCCAAGCAAAAACGTGATTGTTAGCAAAATCCATATGATCCCTATGCAATTTGCGTATTTTTATCTGTTGTAGTTTATCTCCATACATAGAGAGCTGATTATACATGTTGTCTAATCTCTGTTGGAATTGCTCCTCCTTAAAGTTAGCCATGATATCTTTAGTTAAGGTTTCAGCTTGTGTGTTGAGGTCTTTCTCTATCGGCAAAAAATGTTCTATCAGCAGCCTTATATAGTTAAACCCCAAGTCCAGGTTTAGCTGTTGCCATTTGCGTAGTAGCTCGGGATGAGTTTCTCCGTATGAGGGCATACATAGCACCCTCATTCCCCTGGGAATTACTTTGAAGTGCAGACACGCTTCCAGGTGGCGTCTCTGCCAAATCAGTCTGTATAGTTTATACAAGATATTCTCTAAGTCTCGTGAGGCAACATTAAAATCTTTTATCTTGTCAATGTTACCTTTCTCTGTATTAAATACAGTAGAAGTAAATTCCATGTTAATATTTAGTAGGGGATTATCTTTAGATTCTAGCAGACTGTTCCATTTCCTTACCCCATTTATTTTATTCGGTGCATATTCCAGTTCTATTGCAATAGCATCCATCGTGTGCAGGCAGCCAAGGATAGAATAAAAAGCAGTAACAGGTATATAACACAATCCCAGCTGACCTCCAAAGGTCCTCACCACTAAGTCAAGGCAAAAAGATTTCGTAGAAGAACACCAGTATGAGGACCACCACGATTATGCAGCAAAAATTCTTCTTTATTAGGTACAAAGAGAGATGAGCGCTTTCACGTACAAACTGTACCCATCACCTAGATTTTCAAAATCCTAAACAAACTTAAACCTTGCTCTCTTTCTGCAGATAATCTTCCCCCAGAGTATCTACAACTAGTAGCAAGTGCATTTGTATACCCCATTAGCATTCTTATAAACTGCTCTATCTCAGAATCTTATGTCCCCCAGTTGTGGAAAAAAATCTATTATTACTCCACTACACAAGGGTGGACACTCACATGATCTTTCTAACCATCGCCCCATTTCTAATACTTTCTCCACTATCAAAAATCTTAGAGAAATGTGTTGACACACAACTACTTTAACACCTCTCTGACAATGCTCTTCTAGCCCCCACCCAACATGGGCTCCATCTAGGGCATAGCACTATCACAGCCCTGTTCTCATTTACTGATACTGTTAACAAGGCCTTAGATGCTGGTCTCCCTACTTCAGTAATCCTGCTGGATCTCTCCAAAGCCTTCGATATGGTATCACACTAAGTTATTAATCCAACTATCAAAATTAAGATGCTCCCCTAAATCTCTTAACTGGTTTGTATCCTACCTAAATAACAGGGAACAATCAGTAAGATGGCTTAATGTACAATCTGATTACCAAGCAAACAACATAGGAGTCCCACAAGGATCCATATTAGGGCCACTACTCTTTAGTACCTTTATCAATGACCTCCACAACCCCCCCAATACAAAATCATATCCAATACGCTGATGATTCCACATTAATATCCACCTCCGACAATTTCTATGACCTCCTTACAGTTACTCGAAAGGCTTTTACCTCAATTGAAACCTGGCTAAATAATGCTCAACTCCTGTTAAACTCTAAAAAGACTCAACTTTTACTCTTCTCCACAAAATCACCAGATATAGACTTCAAAATCTGTTTTAAGGATGGTACAGAAATAGAAACTGTGAAAACAGCTAAATTGCTAGGCATAACAATAGATGACAAACTCACTTACGAGCCCCATATACTCAATGCAATAAAGAAGACACGTTAAACTATGCAAACTTTATCGCCACAGACTTTACGTGGACAACCACACCATAACAAAACTTGCCAGTACCTTACTTACCCCTCCGTTTTGTACGGAGTGCCATCTTTACAAACCTCAACTCAATCCTTACAAAAAAACTACAGTCCTGCTATTATAAAATAGCCAAATTTGCCTCCTGAAAACCTTACCGCTCACATCATTGCCAAGCTATTCCAGAACATTGGCTAGAGTTTCCCCACTATCTCTACTATACCCAATTAACTTTAGCCCATAAACTAATCTTCAGACCCAGCAACTGCCCAGCACTCAGTTCCATCCTACATACATATACTCCTACACAAACACTAAGATCTTCAAGCAAACAGCTACTTACCATAACAAAACCAAATAAAAGAGCTGGACAAAGTCTATACTCCCATTGCACTGCCAGGCTATGGAATACCTTACCCTCCCAAATAACACAAATTGACTGCATAAAAACCTTTAAGTCAGAACTAAAATCCTGCTACCTAAACAATCCCTTCTGCCCCTGCCAAACAATCAAACCACCCTAAACAGTCCTTCAATTAATTATTGTATTAATTCTAGTATTAATTAATTCTTGTAATTCCTGTATTATGCAGGATATAATCAGTTCTATAACCCCAGTTCATGTTACCTAGCAATGCAATTGTTTTTTTTATTTTTTTGTCAACACATGCTACAGATGGTACTGTATCATATCTATACTGTTCTGCATATGTAACTTAATCAACCTATACTTATTGACTTCTATAGCCTAAAGATGTTAACTCTGATCTAAATTTGTATTGTATATGTTCTCCCTTATACTTTGCTTAAACTTGATTTACATATGTTAGTTTCATTTTGATTATATGTTCTCCTTTATGCATTGTGAAATTTGATTTACGTATGTTAGATTCATTTACTTTATTTTGTTACACTTGTGAAGCTTTTCTCCCCGGGCCTCATTTTTCATTTGGAAGGGGACAGAATCTTGTCTTAGATTATTTATGCAGTATTTGAATTCAGTGTCTGAATTCTTCAAATTTACTTTTGCTTTAGTAAAGATAGTATTAATTACATGGATCTGGTGGTGTATAAGAAAGTTGGGAGATTAAATACTAAGATTTATAAAAAATCTGTACAAAGTAATAGTTACCTGTGTTATAACAGTATGCGCAGTGTGAAGCTTAAAAAGAACATTGTTATGAGTCAGTTTGATAGGGTTAGTAGGTTGACGGATGAGGCTTGACATTTTAAGGCAGAATGTGAAGTATTGAAGAATAGATTTTGTGCGGGAGGGTATCCATACAGGATGGTAGATGAGATAATGGACGACGTTATCTTAACAAGAGAATCAATGAGTATGAACAATGATGTTAATTTTTGTAGCATGAATGCTGCTGTTGACCAGTTAAATATGGGTGATATTAGCAGCATTGGTAGAGAAAGTAATAAAGATTATTCTTTGGGCTGTCTACTCCATAATTTGGTGGATTAAGTTAGTATCAAGAAGATAGTTAAGAATACTTGGGAGCTTTTAATGAATTTTCAAGAGATTAATAAAATAATAGGAGAGGGTCCCATTTTTATGACTAAAAAGGATAAGTCCCTTAAAGAGTATTTTTATAGAGAAAAAGAAGTGTTTCAGGTCGATGTATGCCAAATGGAATGTACAGATGTAATAGCTGCAGTTATTATCAACATATTTTGAAAGGGACTAAAATGATGGTATCAGTCAGAAGTTATGAAGTAAATATAACAGGGATATTTAATTGCAAATTCAAACATGTTGTGTATATAGTGTTGTACAGGCTATGTTCTGCTTTTTATGTAGGCTGAACCACTAGGTGTTTCTATTTTAGAATTTATGAGTATTTATGGGCTGTAGAGAGGCAGGATTCTACGAATGCATTGGCTAGACATGCTGCTTTTTGTCATGTTAATGAAAAGCTGTGTTGTAGATTTGCTGTGATAGATCAGATAAATGATTTTAATGTTAGGTGGGATGCTGAAGATGAAGTACTGTTGGCAGGTTAGGTTGAATGGCTGCATTGTTCCAGATAGTAATGCTAGGGAGAATTTCAAAGTTGTTTTGAAAAGGAAGGGGTTAAAGCATTGAGTGAATTGGGTCATGTGATTCTTTTTTAATTATTGATCCTTGACTGGTTTGATTTTACAACTTGGTCTGATGAAGTTCTGCTGAGAACGAAACCGCTTACCAGTTGTATTTTGTTCAATAAAGTGTTTTTTTTTTCTTTGAGCCATTTTATATTGTTTTATTTTAGTTTGACAACTTTGTTAGTAATATTTTCAAAAAGCAAATAGTAGCTTTTTTCTACTATTAGCCATAATACTGAATTTCAAGTTTGTTGAGGAAGATTTTACATATTAATGCACTCACAATTTGAAATATCTTTTAAACACATTGTATTAATACTAAAATAAGAAAGTAAGGTTTTTAAGTGACTCCTGTCACTATGATTTAAACAGCAGAAGAAGGAATAACATAGTAAAGACAGGAAAGGGAAATGAAAAGAGGTAAGTAAAGGAGAAAATGAAAAATGTTAGAAATAGGGTAAAAAAGAAGAACAAATGCAAGGAGATATGAGCAATGAAAAAGAGGGGAAGAGAAAAAGGAGAAAATTGATAAAGAAGAAAAGGGAAAGATAATAACAATGTGTTCATAAATGTACATATATGTCACTAATGACCAAAATATCATACACAGACATCACTGGTACCAGGATCATCAGCAGTTCCCCCAAAACATGCCTTCCCACAGCCCACATAAAACACATAATCTATCATATGCTGAGGCTCTAAAGTTTAACTTGTCAAAACCCCACAGGCCTCCAAAATGCAACTAGAGCATTAAGCACCATCAGAAACACTCCAAGTCTGCAAAGCTTACAATCTCTCATAGCACTAGGGGTCCAAATGTCATGGCTGTTGACCCAATAAGTCAGGCATCTACCCAACTAAATATTCTATGATAGGTGACTCCATTGTAAGACATTCTGATGGAACCACTCACCAGGCTGAGTAAGGAAAGGGTGGCAGTTAGTTGTGTGTCTGATCCCTGGAGTCATCAGATCACACCTTCACTAAAGTCCTTGAACAGCAAATACCAGTATGTGTCTGTCATAGTACATGTGAGTGCGGATACCTTGAGATTTACATAACTGGACTATCTAAAGAAAGGCATAATGGAGCTGTCAGACCTTGTGTCTAAAGGCAGGTATGAGCCTAGCATTGAGCAGCATTATACCTTCTCCAAGGATGATGCCTTAGTATGAGCACAAAATAACTGACATCAGTAATTGCCTTAGTTTTTGTTGTCATTAGAAGGGGGTACAACATTTGTCAGTGTGGAAGGATATGATCAACTGGCCATGCTGCTTCACTAAGGATGGTCTGCACCTATCCAATCTAGCCTTTTGAATATTGTCAAAAACGTTGTCTTTACCCACAATGTCATTTAGCAATGCCAATATAATGAAACAAGTCAAGGAAAATATACAGGTGCTGCTGATGAATATCTAGACTAAACAAGAAACTCCACCACCTGCAAGTCCTCCTCACCTTGGAGGATGTCAATATCTGTGTAATGACTAAAACGAGGTCTAAACTATGACACATAAACTACATAAAAAGACCAGAGTAAAATCCATTTTAATCTATATGAGATATTAATACAATCTTCACATAACAATAAAAGAAGAGGAGTAGTAATATTATGGAAAAAAGGAAATATTAAGCTGAGAATATTTTAAAAAATAATAAAGATGAACTATTTGCAATGGCTATAACAGAATAATAACACAAACTAACTTACGTTGGTTTCCAGTTCTTGGAGTAAAAATAGCAAGGGAACATCTTGATATTATATTAGATTGATATTATATTAGGAAATATGGCATGAAGTTTAATATTACATGGAGATTTTGTATTTTTAATATCTCAGAGTTTGCTACAGTTAGGGTTCCTCGAATAGTACCAAAAAAGTTGGATAAATATGTTAAACATGATTAATCTTTTATTTTTTTTTAACAAAAGATAACTTTTTATCATATTCTGGTTATTCTCATGCTTGTGGTACACAGTCCATAAGAGACAATATTTTTGTTAAGATACTTAGTTTCCAGAATTAATAATTATAAAATCATTCCTTGTCCATTCTCTAATCATAACACTCTCAGTGTTTATATAGGGATTAAAGGCAGTACATTGGCATTAACAAGAAGCTTAAGCCAGTTTAAATAACAACATGGGATAAATTCCAAAAATGTCTACACAAAGAAACTGATAAATGTCTTGGTTTAAATAAAATTGGGAATATTAGTAATATAATGGTATGAGTTGCTCGAAAAGCTTGCTTATATGGTAAAATACCAACCTGGATCAAAACTAAAATGAACCTTTGGATAATAAAATCCTTGAAATATAAAATAACAAAACCAAAGGGTAAAACAGTCACACAGTCAAACTATTCAGTAAAAAAAAACAAGAAAGATCCAACCAAGCTAGAGTCTTTACTGTGTATAACCTTAAACCTCCTGTAGTGGAGGCCTATGGGATATATGTAAATTAAATCAGACCATGTTTTCAACATCAGTAATTGTTAATAAGACCATGTGCAAAAGGAGTATTTTTGATTCATATTTACAAAATACATTATGCAAAATAAATTGCACTTGGCTAAAGTCAAAATTCTGAAAGGGGATAAAGACATTTAGGAGACAGTTGATAGATTACATATAGACTACCAAAATATACTATATCAAAAAAGCAAAAATAGTCTTAGAAAAGTTAAAGCTTTGCTCCTATTGTCTGACTCCTAAGGGAGTGCACAATTGTATAAAAAAATCTAAACAGTTGTAAGGCTTAACTTTATCAAAGTAGTAAAGAAAATCAAAAACTAACAAATAAGTACTTTGACAGAAGATATACTGAAAAATTAGAAATTATTATCAAAGATTAAGCCAAAGTAAAAGTAGCCTAGAAGTGAGCAAAAATTAAATTAATGAATTTGTAAAGTCATAAATTAAAATAAAAACTTTCTGATTTGGCATTTAGAAATATTTGTAAATAATAAGTTTAGGTGAAGTAGTTAAAAGAAGTAAATATAAAGCACTAGAAATTGACAAAGTGACTCATGACACCTATAAGATATCTTCAGAATAAATGAAACTGTTTCTTTATGGGGTCCTGGTTAATACTCAAATGAATAATCTAAGTCTGCCTTCATAAAGACGCACTCCAATTACTCCTATACCACTGCTAAATAAAGAATCACAGGATCACAGGATCATAAGAAGTTAATAGGCTATTGGGCCTGAGGACCTTACCAGCCTAGCTAAGAATTTAGCCCATGTTCTGACAAGTCAGCACCTGATGCCCCTGTCCAGGAGGGACATGGGTGGCATGGCAGGGGTGTATTTTTTGTTCCCCAACCAGTTATCCAGTTTGCACTTAAAAAGGGTTAATGAGCTACTCTGCTTGATGTGGAAAGGGAATCTATTCCACAGAAGGGGGAGTCTCTGGGACACAAATCTGTCCCACCAATAAGTCTAACTGATGTCACAGACCAGGTTGAGGCCGAGCATGTGGGTTACTTAAGTGGAGCTTGACTTGCATATATGCAGCAGTCCCATCAAGGCGGGGTCTAAAATTGCTTTGTATGCCAGACAGAGGTCACCTCTGACCACCTTTGAGGAGTTTGTATGAGACTGAATAGAGGGTCAGGGCCTTTAGCCTATCTGTGTAGGGTAGATGTTTGAAGCCCTGGATTCTCCTGGTGAGGAACCCCTGTGGTCTCTCCAGCTGCTGCATGTGCTTAGTGAGTTACATGCCAAAATAGGCATTGTACTCAATAATGGGTCTTATAAGGGAAGAATACAGAGATGTTATGACCTCCTTGTCCCTGGATGAGATACCCTTACTAATGAGGCAGGCCATGTAAAAAGCTTTCCATACAATGGAGGCAATATGGTGATCAAAAGTCAGTTTGCTGTCAACCGAGGTGCCCAAGTCCCTCATGACTGATTGCATGCTTAGGACCTTGCAATTAATGTGATAATCTGTGGGGACATCACTCTTCCTAAAGGGGATGATGATACATTTTTTGGCATTCAGTTTGAGGCCATGTTTCTGGCACCAGTCATTTGTTTAGGTGAGTCCCTTTT
Source organism: Protopterus annectens (assembly GCF_019279795.1). NCBI lineage: Eukaryota > Metazoa > Chordata > Ceratodontiformes > Protopteridae > Protopterus > Protopterus annectens. The sequence continues at coordinate 525,390,332 of NC_056726.1, read as the reverse complement.
GGAAGATGTCCACATCACTAGGAAAATTGATAACAGCACCCAGCTTACAGTCATCTGCAGTCTTTGTCAGCCATAGCCCACTGGTTTTGGCCTGCACTTCAGAAATGTATATCCCAAACAACAGAGGCCCCAAGACCGATCCCTGGGGTACACCACTCATAATGAGGCTACTGCTTGAGGTGGCTTCCCCTATTTTGACTAGGTGGGTTCTATCAATGATCCAGTTTGCTACCCATCTGGTAACATACAGAATGATGCCTAGCTGAGAGAGTTTATCTATTATACCTGAGTGGGGAATAGTATAGAATGCTGTGACCAAGTCAAGTTAGGCAGTGTGTACCGTCTTCCCCTCATCCATGGCTTTAGTGACTGTCTCAAAAAATTTGACCAAATTTAACAGGCATGACCTCCCCTTGATGAAACCAAACTATGTGGGATTGAGTGTTTGGAGGTTACCAATGTCTTTGTTAATGAGGTCCATGATAATCCACTCCATGGCCTTGCAGATCAGGCTAGTTAGGTTTATGGGGCTATAATTTCCTGGATCGATGGATGTGCCACCTTTGTGCAAAGGGATGACAGGGGATATCCTCCACTTGCCTGGGACAAAGTGCGTACTCAGGCTTTGGATGAATAGGATGCCTATTGGTGCTGAAAGTTCCTGCCTGAATATATGTAGGATGCAGCCTGGGATGCTACTGGGTCCCATGGAGGCTGTATTTTTTGCCTTTGAGAGGGCAGTAGTGACTTGCTTCCTAAAGATAAGAGGAGGAGTGGAGGGGGGCAGGTGCCGGGATATCCTGATTTAATGATGGAGGGGAAGAGGGGTGAAGTTTTCACTGAATTTGTCTGCCAGCAGGTTGACTATATCTACGGCATTTGTGTATGTGGTGTCCTTGACCACCATTTCTAAGCAGATCTGAGTACTTCCTTTGAGATTGCATACATATGGGAACAAGGCCTTATGATTGTCTTTAGTAGATGTGGCCAGTTTGGACTCAATATGTGCTTTGGAGGATTTCACTAGTGCTCTTATTTGCTTGTTCAGGCTAAAGGAGAGATTGCTTTCAATTAGGCACTTGCTCCTTCTTGGTCTTGGACAGTAATATTTTTTTTCCTTTTATTATAGAGTTTATTTAGATGAAATGAGATGAAGCAGTAAAATACTTTAACACCAAATTCCTTGCTATTCTTAAGTCACATGCTCCCAGCTGCTCTATTAGAACCAAAGTTAATATTGCACCATGGCTTTCTAAAGATACCAAAACCAAAATTTCACTCAGAAACAAAGCATGAGCCACCTACCGAAAAACAAAAGCCCCACTTGATCAAGATTCAAACAGCTAAGGAATGACACTAAAAAATCCATAACCTTAGACAAAAAGAACCACTACTACCATCTACTGCAAATATACCAAAACAAACTACTAGTTTTATCTACTCATGTTCCCAGCTACCTACCACGTAATACTAACTTCTTGTAGCAACAACTGCTAATGGCTGTTATGTAACTCAAAAACAGTTTGTATCAATTGTTCACTGATGAATCTCAACTACATTTTAACCATGTTTAGTATATGTCACCATATTTTAAAATTGTACTATGCTCTACAGCTGTTTTACATCTGTTTTCTTATTGTCTTGCGTCCTTAACTGGACTAATGTCTATATTTAAATGCTATGTTTTTTAACTGTATAATGCAAATAATAATGTGGAGCTTTTCTTTCCGGGCCTCCGCTGAAAATGGACCTGTGTCCAGTCGGAATCTCCTGGTCAACAAATGTAAATAAATAAATAAATAAATAAATAATAAACCTCAAAAGTTCTGGGCAGGAATAAACAAACTACTCCACCCAGGCCAAATGGCCATTCCACCCCCCTCAGCTTTGCAACAAAACCCCCCAGTAGACATTGCTAATAACTTCAACAGCTTCTTTGCAGAGACTATCCAGTCTCTAGCCAGCCAACTCTCTCCCAATGGCTCTAATTCTAATGTAACCACACCCAGTACCCAAACTTACTTTACCCTCCAGCCTGTTCCTACTCAACTTATTCATGCCCTACGTAAGAAACTAAGACCCACCACCCTGGCTGCCGACCTCCTTTCAGCAGACTATCTGCAAAAGGCTGCTGACATCATAGCATACCCCATCTCAATCTTGATCAACAGAGCTATATCTTCAGCTACTGTACCCACTATATGGAACATCTCCCATGTCCTATCTCTCCATAAAGGAGGCATTTCCACTGAACTGTCAAACTTTAGACCCATAGCTATACTTGGCTATTCTATCACCTCTAGCTAAAATTATGGAGAAGTGTGTACACATACAGCTCATGCACTACCCCACACAGAACAAGCTGTTGTCCAACTTTCAGCATGGCTTTAAGCCACATCACAGTGCTACTTCTGCCCTCCTCTCTTTCTCTAACATCATTAACCACAACCGCAATAATAACAAACTATCCTCAGCACTCTTTTTAGATCTATCCAAGGTTTTTGATATGATTGACCACAAAATGCGTATAAATACCTTGAAGGCCTTCTCCTTAAACAACCATGCACTCCAGTGGTTTCAATCCTACCTGCAGGGCAGGCAACAGGCAGTCCTATAGCAGGACAAGCTATCATCTCACTTACCCATCACATTAGGAGTCCCCAGGGATTGATACTAGGACCCCTTCTTTTCTCCATCTTTATCAACGACCATTCAATCATCCCAGATGCTACCTGCATTCAATATGTGGATGACACCACCTTGATTTGTTCTGACACCTCACCAGCTACTTTATTCACATTAACCCAAAATACCTTCAATACAGTGGAAACATGGCTCTCTAATCAACATCTAATCCTAAACCCCAACAAAACTAAGTTGCTCCTCTTCTCCCCCACATGCATGACCCCCCTGCCATCCTTCAACATAACTGCTAACAATGGCACTAGCATCTCCCCAGAAGCCCAAACTAAACTACTGGGTGTCATAGTTGATAACAACCTGAAGTTTGATGCGCATATCAATCAAACTATCAAAACCATTAATAAAAAACGTGGCTCTCTTTACAGATTTAAACCTTTCCTTACCCCACTTGCTAGAACTGCAATTGCCCATTCCCATCTGCTATCAACTCTTCTCTACGCCTCAACTCTATTCTCCAACTTCAACAAAACAGATCTTAATAAACTATCATCCTGCTATAACCACATTGCCAGATTTGCTACTGGCACATCCTACCGGACGCACCACTGTCACTACCTAAATTAACTAGGATGGCTTGAACTGCCAAGCCTACTGCAGTTCAACCAGCTAATAGTGGCACATAAAGTCCTTTGCCAACCAGAAAATACACCTGCACTAAAAAATATTATAAGCCCCTACACCAGCACCCGGCCACTGCGATCATCCACTATACTCCTAGTTCAAACATACAAATCCAACTACACAGCTGGGGTCTCTCTGTTTTGCCAACACTGTTGGAAAAATATGGAACAGACTCCCAGCTGACTTGACCCTAGAACCCTCACTAACTCAATTCAAAAACACGCTCAAGAAATACTTCAGAACTCATTGGTTAAGTCCTTGCACTAACCTCGACAAGTGACCTCTCTATTTCTTAGGTGCCTTACCTTCAACTACTTCTAACTTTTTTCTACCACTCCATTTCAGGAAGGGTCAATTGTATAACTGCTGCTCAGTGTGTCTTAAACCTGAATGTAATGTTATGTATGTTTAACTTTGAAAATAATGTTATGTTTTGTAAAGTGTTTATAATAAGTTATTACTATATGTGCTAAATGCTGGTATTGCTTATGACTGTAATCTGCTTGAAACTAGCATTTACTAAATGTTCAATGTGTATTATTATCTTGGAGCTTTTCTCCCTGGGCCTTCACTGAAAATGGACATGTATCCAGTCAGACTATCCCGGTCAACAAATGTAAAACAAATAAATAAATAAATAAATTTATCGCAGATGTCCACCAGACTGGTTTACCCTTCCTTAAGGAGGAGAATTTTGTCATGTAGGGTATTCCTGATTCCAGGCAGCTATATAAATGCTCGTATAGTACTTTGGTGTAGATTTGGGCATATGCATCAATTCCTATGGAGAGGGAGGAGGCTATGAAACTGTTTATATTTCCCTCAGAAGGTTGTAATCAGCTTTGGAGAAGTTTTTTTGTTTGACCCTAGCCAGGGGTGGGGATGGGGTTGTGGGAGATGGTGACTTCGAAAGTGACCACTTTGTGGTCTGATCTTACCAGGGAGGATGACACTGTAGGGATGCTGAAGTGGTTACACATGTTGGTTAATACCAAGTCCAAGATATTTTCACCTCTTGTGGGGGTGTCAACCAGCTGGTCTAAGGAATTTGCATTGACGAAATCAAGGAATCTCTGGGCATTTGTGTATTGGCATGAGTAGTTCTTCCAGTCTATGGCTGAATAGTTAAAGTCAGCCAGGATCAGAGTAAAGGTCTGAATCTTGATAGATTCAAAGAGGTCTAGTTATATGGAGTGGGCATCTTGATTCAATGGTGGGGTCTGTATCTAGCTATGATTTGAATAGGAGTCTTGTCAGTGGTTAATTGCACCTGGTGTGTCTCCTGTGCGTCATACTGTTTGACCAGCCTGGAGGTGTATATTTCTTATATATATATATATATATATATATATATATATATATATATATATATATATTGAAACTCCATCTCCTTTTGCTTTACTGCCCACAGTTTGGGGTCTGAATGTATGATAGAATGAGTTACCTGGTATGGCTGGGGTGCTCTCTGCAGCTTTGAATCAGGTTTCTGTGACTGCACAAATGTCAACATCTTCCAGGGTTAAGAATGCTTGCAATGTGTGCAGTTTCATGTTTAGACTCCTAGCGTTTTTGCAGCATAACCTTTAATTTGCGTTTTGATGAAATTTTCATGTTGGTAATTTTGACCTCATGGTATTGATAAAAAGAACACCTTGGGGGAGGCAAGAGCCTTTGCCAGAAATGTGAAGCCCAAGGGAGATAGATGCAGGCCATCTCTGGCAAAGCATCGTGGTTTGTCAGTCATGTTTTCCCAGGCTGTCGGGTACTGGATCCCCTTGGAATGACACCAGAAACAAAGCCAATTGTTAAAGTCAATAATTTTCTGTTTGTATTGAGGCATCATTCTGGGTGACAGTAGAAAGCTGCTTAAAGCTAGGAACATACCTGCCTGGTACACATATTCAGTGAGCTCAGTCATGTCTCTCTTCATATAGTCCAGGGAGGTATGTCTCAAGTCATTCATGCCAACATGGACTATGACAGAGTCATAGCAGTAGCTGTTGTTGAGAGACTTGAGTGCATGGGTGATATAGAAGATTCTGGATTCTTTAAATTGTGCTGAATACAGACTAATTTAATTATTAAACACCAGTTAGAAGATACTGCCAGAATAAAGGTGCATATGTCTAATTTGGCTGACAATGAGCAAACTGGCTTTATTTTAAAAAGTCATACTCAGGTAATATAAAAACAAATTATTATTTGTTTTATAAAAAACTAAAATTTTCATTTACTAGTTTGGATACTGAATGCTTTTGACTCTGTTAATTTGTCCCAGCTTACATGAAGGAGCTGTCCGATCTTGTAGCCTAGTCAGGTATGACCCTAACCCTGAGTAGCATCCTGCCATCACCCAGAATGATACCACAGTACAAGGACAAAATGATTGACTTCAACAATTGGCTAAGCTACTGGTGTCATTCTGAGGGGATCCAGTATCTGTCTGCCTGGGATGACATGACTGACAGACCATGATGTTTTGCCAGAGATGGTCTGCACCTGTCTCCCTTGGGATTCCAGATACTGGCTAAGGCTCTTGCCACCCCTATGTGCCTTTTTTAGGCAAGGTTGAAATGACAAACTCACCACCATAACAGGTACAAGCAAGCAAAATCTGTGGGTAATGCTACTCAATGCTAGAAGTCTAAACCTCAAAATGTACTCACTCGAGGCACTCCCTAAAATGGAGAATATCGACATCTGTGCAGTGACAGAGACCTGGTTCACAGCTCCAGAGAGCACCCCTGCATTACCAGGCTGTAATTGATACCACATCTTTCGGCCACCTAACCTGGACCAAAACACAAAAGGCGGAGGCGTGTCCATATTCATTAAGGATATTCACACCTCCAGGCTAGCTGCTCAGCATAATGCATCCGAGATTATCCAAATTCAACTAACTCTGGGCAAGACCGCAATCCAAACTGTAGCTTGCTACAGATCCCCCACCATGCCTCAGGATTCCCAATCTTCATTTCTTGATACACTGGAAAATATTAGGGTACAACCTAACACCCTAATAATGGGTGATTTTAACTACCCCACCATTAACTGGGAAAACTATTCATGTACCAACTCTTTTGCTCAACGTTTATGGGAATTCATAAATTCCAATGCCTTGGATCAACTTATCCATACCACCACCGGGGGCAGCAATATCCTAGACCTGGTCATTACCAACATGGGCAACCGGTGTTAAACACCAGAGGTCAATTCCTTGTTGGTCAGATCTGACCACAAGCTAATCACCCTAGACATCCACATCCTGCTCCCACCCCACCCCCCATTAGGGAAACCACCATAAATAATTTCTCCAAAGCCAACTTCACGCTTCTTAAGACAGAAGTGACAAACTTCACGACACCCATGCAGACGGACAATAGAGGTACAACCGCTGAATCCTACACAAATGCACTTTATAAGCACTTACACGAGTGCATGGATCGTGGAATCCCTAAAAGAACCAAGATGCTGTCCTCCAAAAAAAAGGAAGCCAATCTGCTGGTCCTCTGCCATAAGCAAACTCTACAATAGAAGAAAGAAACTGTTGCAAAAAACAGTAAAATCCCATGATTGGAGGAACTCCCTAGTCAGCCTCAGTAAAAAGCTGAGATCCCTCATAAAACCCTCCAAAGCTAGTTATGAAAACAAAATCACCACTGATTCTAAAGACAACCATAAAGCATTCTATAGCTATGTCAAGAATCTCAATGGCAACACTCAGATCTACTATGAGTTACAGCACAATGGCACTAAATATACAGAAACAATTGTGTGACGATTGGGGAGAGATGGGCGAAGGCTGACAGCCTAGTCAAATAGAATTTGATACATAATTCTATCAACTGTATAAATAAATGTAAAATACAGGCATGTTTTCTTGATAATAAATGTAAAATACAGGCAAGTTTCTTGAGTGTAAAGAATACTGTGAAATATGAAACTGCAAAATATGTGACAACATTGCGCTCTACTGGCCCAGTGAAGCATGTTGTGACCCTTTCATGTTAGAATTCGGCTCCACTGCTGCTGGATGAAGGATTCATGCCCATTGTTTTAAGGCTAAAGTTTATGACCAGAATTTAGATGTGGAAGGTGCTTTATTGCTCATTTCTGTTAAAATATACATGTGAAATGCCTTCTATTGTTGTAAGTTTCTGTTCAGGTGTTAGATTGCTAAATAATGCGGTTTGTTTGCCTGGGAAAACCTAAGTGTCAAACATGATGTAATTTGGGGAGGGACCCAGCAAACATGTTTGTTAGTAATGTTTAAATACTATTTCTCAAGAGACTGGAAGCATTTTGACTTTGGACATCTAATTTATCAGCACTCTGCCTTATGCTCACATGTACGTTTTTAGCACTGTGATTTCTTTTAGGAATAGTTAAAGCTAGTAAAGATTAATTAGGTATTTTTCTTTGAAATCAGACCTGTCATACTGTATTATTTTAAGTTTCTGTGTGATCTCTGAACTCTTAGATATCTCTGTGGTGTAGTAGTTTTGTCTTGTGTTTTAATTATTAAATATTTTTAAAACCTTCTACCTGTGGCTGATTTGTGTAGAGATAAGCTCTAGAGTACATTGCATATTTATAGAGGTTATTGTAATAGGCCATTCTAAAGTAAGCCTTGACTGTTAGTCATACTACCATTAGATATTAATATTGCACAGTAATAACTGGACACCCTTTTAAGGACATTTTAGTAGCTGATATTATTAACTGGGTGGTAGCAGTAATTACTACTGTATAGTCTGGGTAAAGGGGCACAGTTGGAGAATCTGTGTCAGCCTTTCCCAGGAGTGTCTGTGAAGTTGTATAAATACTTATCTCAAAGTGTGTGTTGTGTCAGCTACTTGGCAGGGACACAAAACACTGGTTGGACAGAGAGGGTACTGGAGGTTTTAGCTTGCCCAGTTAGGCTGAGACCCGGAACCTATAGCTGTGCCAGTGGGGAGTCTTATTGGGGACCTGGTGAGCAAGTGAGCAACCAGCCCCATACTGACTGTGATCTCTGTGTGCACTTAAGGGAAATTGTACTTTACTGTGTGTATTAGTTATCCTTTCCTCTTCTATGAGACGACTTCCCTGGTGTTAGTGGTGAGGATTGAGGCTCCTTGATTGCTGGGCCAGGGCACGGTCATCGCAAACTGATATTGCCAACATCCTGGCAGATAGGTTCAATGCTAACTTTACTCCCCTCTCATCTCCTAAAGGGCCTACCTCTATACCGGAAGAATGCAAAGTTCCTGTAATCACGGCTGCACAGGTAAAAACCACAATCTCCAAAGCCAAGAACACAGCATCCAAGTGGCCTGACAACATCCCAGGCTGTGTTCTACACAAACTACAGAAGAAACTGGCACCCCACCTAAGTACCATGTTCAATCATAACCTCACCTCAAGCTTTGTGCCCAGTGAATGGCGCACAGCAATGGTTATCCCACTCCACAAAGGGGGAGCCATCACGGACCCTGGGAATTACCACCCCATTAGCCTGATGAGCCTGGTCTACAAGGCTATGGAATGTATCATCATGGAACTTATAAACAATGACATTGGTAATCTCCAAACTCTGGACCCCACCCAGTTTGGGATTGTAAAAGACAGATCATGTCTCCTAAACCTGATAGACTTCTTTGAAGCGGTCACCAAAGCCGTAGATGAGGGTAAGGTGGTTCACACAGCCTATCTAGATCTCACCAAGGCTTTCAACACCATCCCCCACTCTGGAATTATAGATAAACTCATTAAACTAGGTATAAATCCCTATGTCACATGATGGGTTGCCAACTGGCTCACTGACAGAACCCACACTCTGAAAGTAGCAGACTCCAAATCCGACTTCAGACCAGTGACAAGTGGCGTACCACAGGGTTCAGTCCTGGGTCATCTGCTGTTTGGTATCTACTTCTCAGAAGTACAGGCTAACACAGAAGGTCTTTGGCTAATGATGTTCACAGATTACTGCAAACTAGGAGCCATAATCAAAACTCCTAACGATGTGGACATCCTACAAAAGGGCCTCACTGATACTAATGCCTGGTGTCAAAGTCATGGCCTCAAGCTCAATGCCAAAAAGTGCATTGTCATCCCTTTTGTTAAAAACTCTGTACCACATAGGCTGTAGTCTATTTAACACTGAAAGTGTAATAAGAGACCTTGGGACACAGGTGGACAGTAGAGTCTTCTTTGATAATCACATCGCCACAGTAGTCAGGAAATCCTTCTACGTGGCACACCTCATCACAAAAGGTTTCTCATCCAGGAAAAAAGAGGTAATTGTTCGTCTCTTCTCATCACTCATTAGCCCCATTATAAAGTAAAACACCCCTTTTGGTATGTACCGCCCAAGGCATCTACAACAACCATAAAGAGGATTACCAACCTCAAACAGATGCCCTACACAGATCGCCTCAAAAAACTCCAGCTTTACTCCATCACATATCGCCTACTGAGAGGCGATCTCTGCCTAACATACAAAGCTATGTCAAACCCAGAGCTGTTGGACATGCTCCACTTAAAGAAATCCCAGTCTCTCTTGAGCTACACACTCTATGGACATAAACCTTGTCACCACAATAAACAGAACATGCTGGAGGGATAGATTCCTGTCCCAGAGACTTCCTATACTCTGGAACAAGCTACCTATCTATATCAAACTATGCTCCTCATTAGCACTCTTCAAGAAAAATCTTGATGATTAGATGGGAGATAGGAAATTCACCCCGGGGATCACTTCTATGGCTCTGCTCGACAGGGGCACAGGAAAATAATTTTCTTGGGTGGCGAAAGCCAGGGTACCTTTTTGGCTAGGTTCATATAGGCCCTATGGCCAATAGCCTAGTACCTGCCTATGAAACAATGAACCAATATATATATATATATATATATATATATATATAGAGAGAGAGAGAGAGATGGTTTCACTTCAGAATCCTGAAATATCACAATCCTGAACTTCATAAACCAGAAGCCCAAAATCCTGAAAATTCAAAATCCTGAAAACTCAATATCCTGAATCCCAAAATACTAAAATCACACAGGATACATATACTGACTAGAGACAACACAAACCATATGACATTCTATCAGATATAAGCAGGGGGACAAGCCCCCCTGCACCCTCCATGTGGGGGGCTGCAACCCCTCACACCTCCTACTACTTAAATATATCATCTCCAAGATTGCACTTCACTACACTATCATGAGTTATGTTGTAGTATAGCAAGTTAAACAGGAACATTACTAAGGTTAAAACAGGCAGGCATGAAACATGTGATATTATGTTTGCCATTTTTTTTCTGTGGAGTGCAATCTTGGAATTCATATATTTAATTAGCAGGGGGTGTGGGGGTTGCAGGGGGGGCTTCCCCCTACCTATACTTGGTGAAAAGTGCTATCCTTTATCTTGTATGTATTTTTGTGATTCCTTGTACTGGAATATTGTCATTCTTTGTGTCCTGTATATTTTCAGTATTTTGGGATTCAGGATTTTGACGTTTCAGGATTTTGAATTTTCAGGATTTTGGGCTTCCAGATTATGGATTGTGATATTGCAGGATTCTTAAGTGAAATCATATATATATATATATATATATATATATATATATATATATACATATGTGTGTATATATATATATATATATATATATATATATATATATATATATATATATACATACATATATATATACATATATATATATATATATATATATATATATATATATATATATATACATACATATGTATGTATTTATTTTTGCATGCACGCACACATACACACACACATATATATATATATATATATATATATATATATATATATATATATATATATATATATGTATATATATATATATATATATATATATATAAAACATAAAGATTGAGTTGAATCTTGATTCATATTTGTCTCAAAAATATTCACTTGGAAAAGGACTAGGGTCTCCCTTGTCACATTAATTTCCAATGGCCATTGAACCAGTGTAATTATCTGAAGATGTATTAGGTTGTCAGAAATGCAAATTAGGGTAGAATCATCAGCATATTATATGAGGGAAGCTTGCTGAGAAGATTTATATAAATTGTTAGTGAATATATTAAAGAGCATAGGGCCAAGAATGGAGCTCTGTTGTGCACTAGTATTGATAGGAAGGAAGGGAGAAAAAAATGCAGTGCCATGTAACAGACTGATATCAGTCAGGTAGTTGTTAAACCATACTAGTGTGGTTTGCAATAGCCCAAGGGAAGACAGTTGATGGAGGTTTTGTGACAGAGTAGATCAAAAGCTTTAGAAAGCCTTTGTCTCTACCTTTGTTAATAGTGTCTGTGAAAGTTAATGTGGCTGTGGTAGTGCTACAGGCAGGTCTAAAACCATGCTGTGTGTAGATCAGGAGCTTTTGCTAAAGAATATATTGAAGAATTTGCTGGCGAATTCACTTCTCCAGAATTTTTGACAAAGGGGAATAATACAGTGATAGGTCTGAAATTGAAATTTAAACTGAGTGTTGTGGCATTATGAAAAATTATTTAATGATTCATGTACTGTGGCAGGCAATTACTAGGAAGTGGTCATTAGAAAGCAAAGTACTGGTGCAGTTGAACACTTCTTCTGCTGTAGGGGTCTTTAAATTTAGGAGCTAAAAAGTGACTGTTTTGTATAGTTCTGAAATTGGTTATATCATATGTTGTTCCTTGTTTATGAAGGAAGATGATGAAGATTTGTTTCAATAGAGAAAGAACGTATGACTCCTTGATAGATCTGATAATTAGAAGAGACAGAGGATAGGCTATGTAACTGTCAGCCAGCGTGCAGTATTCTGCTGGGGGATTATCTACTGAAGGATAGCAGTTTAAGAAATAGTGATTTGATGTAGGTGGTTGGGATGGATTTTAGCATGAAATAGGAAGTGTTTGCTATCTGAGGAGAGGGCATGTCAGGATTGTTGGGAGGAAAATCTTTCGTAAGGGCTCTAATGCTTTCTATAAAACGTTTGTTAAGTTGAGCAGCTATTTCCAAGGGTACGTTATTTGCACAGGATTAGGAGTGGTGGGTGTTCCATGGTAGAGTATATTATTAATAGAAGTCCAAATTTCTTTAGGTTTGGAAGACTGATTTAGTAAGGGGTTATTGAAGTAGATTTTCTTGTATCTGATAATCTGTCTTTTAGTACAGTAACATAGTTCTTTATAGTGTTGTAGGCTTTGGGGAGATCTATATTTTCTATATTTAACTATTCTTTCCAAGCCCTATCCCCTTTCATACATTAGGCGCCTGCTTTGAGTAGATAACCAAGGTGTATGGTTATTCTTTATTCTTTTTGTTCTAGTTGGAGCCATACTGTTTGAGGGTTTTCAAGAAAAGTCAGTTAAATTTGTATACAGTTTCAAGTGGAATATTTTTCAGGGTGAACCAGTTAAAGGAGCTTAGAGTTCTGTTAAGTGTATCAGGATTAAAATTAGTGAGTTTCAGGAACTTGTAGGTAAGTGTTGTTTGACATGATGGGTACCGAGTTTGTTTACATATACAGGGAGGTGATCGCTGATGGATTCAGAAAGAGTGCCACTGGAAGCATACTTAGTGGAATCAGACACCAATATCTAGTTGAGAAGTGAGACACTGTTATTGGAATATTTATAACATGTGGGGAAGGAAATGAGTTGAGTCAATCCAAATAGATTTAGACTAGTAAATGGATATTTTGTGGAGATAATCTGCCAATTGAAACTAACATCACCCAGGAATATGTTTTCATTAGACATTGTATGTGAGATCCAGTTTAGGACGTTTTCCATAGCTGTAGCATTATTACCTGGGGAATGTAGAATACTATAATATGTAGTACATATTTCCTTATGGTTATTTAGGTTACGATAGGAAATGAGGAGTTCAGTGTTGTGGAATTTGGGAATAGGTTTATTGTAAGGTAGGATTTCAAGATAGAGTATAATAAAACTACTCCACCACATTTTCTGAGTTTTATCAGCCCTGATGATATTATAACCAGGGAGTAATATTTCAGGGATATGGGGTTTTAGCCATGTTTCAGTTATGGCAAGAACTTCTAGTATATTGTAGGAGATTCAAGCATGGAGTTTTGAAATTTTATTATACATGCTATGAACATTTAATGAAATTAATTTAAGCTGTTTGGCTATGTTGGAGATAGGTGGGTTGAGTTTTGGTGGTTTTGGTGATGGTGGTTTGGTCCCTATTTTGGAAGGAAATGGGTGGGCTGGATAGGAGTGGGGTTTGAAATGGGATGAATCTTGGAAGCTACTGATGGGTCAGAATGAAAGGAGGGTCTGGAGTTAGGATGAATATCCCCACAAAATGGTAAGAGATAAAGAAAATGGATATGTTTGGTTTAAATTTAACTTTAACTTTATTCTTTGAATAGCCAAATTGTCAATAGTCATATCAATACTAAAATGTGGAACGTTGTTATTAGGTGTCTGTGTTAAAGAAACATCTTCCCTTATAACACCTTTTTTAATGAAACCATTTATTAAAATGCGTGCAAACTTATTAGTTCTCTTAGACCTAATTTCTTGAGCAATATTACTAAGAAAAACAGAATTATATCCCCTTTCTATAAATAAAGAAGTTATGAATTTTATTTCTTCCTCAAAGTCCATATCACCACTGGTCATCCTAGAGGCTCTTATGAATTGGCCTCTAGGAATATTGTTCTTGATTAACCTGGGATAATTACTATGATAATGTAGATAGCAGTTTTAAAAGGTACTCTTTCGATGAATTTTACTGCCAAAGGCTTTATTAAAACTGCCCTAAGTCAACTGAATATATAGGTCTATATCACATTATCGAACTTCCAAAATATCGAACACCATAAGCTCGAACTTGGAAGTTCGAAATGTGATATCATCGAAAGCTCAGAACAGCAAATTTTTTCCCAGGGAATTATTTAATTGTCTTAATTAGTTTTAGCTAATTGTTTGGATTTTTCTATTGGTTTATTAAACATTTGTATCTGTATATCTGTGGTGTAAGTTGTGATCACTGTGGTTAGTAAGTAAATATAAGAGAGGAAAGAAAATTAAAGTGATTAAATGCAGACTGATGGTTTAGTAACTGTGTATGTATTCTTGTGCCCAGGAAATGTCAATATTTATTTGTATGCATTTAAGAGGAGTAGGAAGTAGGTGGAGTTCTGGGTGAAGAATAGGTCCAATAAATGTAATGCCATGAGGAGTGACTGGGGAATTGGGGGTGGGAAGGGAGCATAGCAAGAAACAACTCTAACACTAGCAGAAGTAGTTTTTTTGGTTAAGCTGTCAGTGTAACAATTGTATGTAATGGGAATATTAGTCTAGCACATGCTTTGGAAGCAAAATGGATATGCTACTTCAGACTGTAGTTACAGTAGAGCTATTTAATGGAGTAAACTACTACAAAACACTATGAATCTACAGGTGAGTTTCCTCAGACAGTTATGGTTTCACAGCAAACAAACTGAGTGCAGGGAAGTTTACAGAGAGGAGTGTAATAAACTAAATTTGGCTGATAGAGCAGCAGCAAGAGTAAAACAGATGACCTGAAGGAGAAAAAGGCATCCGGTAATATAATAAATATTGTGTAAAGGTCGTAAGCATGGGTTCTGTGGTGGCACCCTGTGTTCTCACTACTAATATAACGCAACAGAAAATAACACATAGAACAGAAATTCTCTATAAGCATTCAATAAATTATACAGTATCACTATACGACATCACAAGGGTACACTCGAGTTCCCTGCTGAAATGCACTTGTTTGACTGAGCTAAGAACTCAGGATGTGTGAGCAGTAGTCAAGCTTCTATTGTTTATTTATTTACCTAGTTTTGTTAGCAGAAAGGAGGGTGTTTCAGAGAGAGAGAGTACCGAATTTTAGCTGGACAAGACAGAAATGATGGAAATATAAAAAAGAACATGGGATGATCACACTTATTTATGCAACATAATTCAGAATTTCAGGACAAACAGAATCTTACAACCATTTCTGTAGTCTGTACATAAGCATTTGCATTTATGTTATTGGAATGTATTTAATATGATTTTGAATTGTCATTTTTTTCAATCTATAAGACAACTGATGTTGACAATTTTCTAAATGATACATTAAACATTGTAAAATCAATGAAAATATTAAACAAAAAAAAACTCTGAAATTGTAACTTTATATACAAAAACGACTCATTTTCATCAAATGCTTCTGGTAGCACCTCCTAAAATATTAGTATTTCCACTGGGATCAGGAGTTTTGCAGAAGGAATCATTGACCTTCTGACAGCATTGTTTAAGGTCAACCTTCTTCCATCCTTGTTGAGAGTGGCCTGGGTAATGCCCAACCTCACCCCCAAGTCATAACATGACATGGCAGAAGTTGCCCAAGGCCATCTGAAAGTCAGTTTTAAAAGGAAATTTTTATTAATTTAACATATTCAGAATATATACATAGACAAGAAGAAATTCAGTATCACATATTGTTATACAATGATAGGAATACATTGAATCATCAAGGGAATCTTATACAGTTAACACATTAAGAGTCTTGGTATTTCAATAGCAACATTTCAAGGTTATCCCAACCACCAAAAGTTTTAGTATGATTTATAGATCATATTCTGATCAATTCTTTTTTCAGTTTTACATAGTATTCTTGTTAAATTTAAAAAGTCTTTGAATGTAGGAACTGAGTTTGATTTCCAATTTTTTATAATAACTTTCCTAGAAACTGACTAGAAAATCATTTTTGTTGCTCTTTGGCTTTTATAGATGTAGTAAGTGGAAAATGTATTAGTATTACTGATCAAGCTAAAGAACAATATCAGACCATAACCCCTTAAAAACATAGTTATCTCTTCCAAATATACATTTAATTTTTCACAATCCATAAACATGTGTGCCCAATCAGCTTTTACATCTTTACCACATCTCCAACAAACTGAATAAGTTATTTTACTAAACTAATAGATTTTATAGAAAATAAACATTCTATGTTTATATATCCACATAAAAGCTTTCCATTAGCAACTTGAAGAAGTTTGACTAACTAATTTAAGTAACAAGATTTTATTCTTACCACCTACTGAGTCACTCAATCCACTACTATCTAAAAAGTTCCAGAATTTTGCATCAAAATTATTATTGTTATTTTTATTATTATTATTTATAATTAATTTCTATTACTTGGACAAGCTTCCTTTGTAGGTCAGTCTACCTTTGATTACAGCATTTATATATTCATATAATGGGGGGAAGTATTCTATTCATCTTCAATCATATTATCTGCAAATTCATTTAATTTTTTTACTGATGGATAATATTAACTGGTTAGCAGATTCATCCAGCTTATATTCTTTCATAAATATTCTAGGGACTTAGCTTTCCCTTTTTCATAACAATCAGACCATAATACTAATCAATTCCATTTTATTAAATTCATTTTAACATTGTTCTGAGTTTCCTTAAATCTAGAGGTGTGTGCAATGGGAAAGCACAAATATTTCCATTTTGATTTTAATGGAGTTTTAAAAAACATATTTGTTAATTGTTTTCAGAAATGATTTCATATATCTAGAGTCCAAAAACTGAAATAAATTTCCTTCTAAGGTAAAGTTTGTTAACCAGATGAAAGGATTGTTACTTATTTTTAATTTATCGTATTTAACAAACTTATAATAATTTAGTATAATCTCCTCCTAGATGGTTTTCCATTGTCTAGTGTAAGCTGGGTCTATCCAGAGTATTACAGAGTTAAAATATGCAGCAATAGAATAACATTCTAGATTTGGGAAGCTAATATGACCATACTCCCATAATCTTATATAATTTCTATAAGTAATTCTCATCTTTTTAGGGTACCATAAGAATGAAGTCAATTTTTTTTCCATTTTCTTTAAAAGTTTTTTCTTATTAGGTATTAAAGCTATTGAATACTGTTCATGTATATATACTATATAATAATTTTATTAAGTACTAACTTATCCTCAAAGGCAAAAAAAAATTGATTACATTTTTCAATAAGAAGTAATACTTCTTAAATTATTTTTCAAAATTATTATTAACAATCTTACTCACATCTTGATAGATTTTTATTCCTAAATATTTTAGTTCTTCTCATTTTCAATTATATTTATATTTATATTTAAACTTACTATCTAGTAATTGATTTAACATTAAAGATTCGGTTTTATTATTATTAAATTTCAGCAACACTTCTTCAAACTTTTTAATTTCCTCATCTATTTCTTCAGTTGAATAAATTAAATCTCCTGTAGTCAGTAACATATCATCTTGAAAAAGTTGTCCTTTAGACAAGTGCTGTTAATTGAGAATCCATCATTTTTTTCATTGCTTGGTATACTATTACATAAGGGTTCAATAACTAATTCAAATAGTAGAGGGGAGAAGGGACATGGTTGCTTTGTGCCTTCATTTAAGGTGAATCATTGAGAAATGTAAGATCCAATTTTAACATATGCTTTGGAGTCTTGATACAGTTTCTGTAATTTTCCAAAACACTTTTCTGGAAATGTAAATACTTCTAATCTTTGAAACAAGTAATTCCAATCTTCAGAATCAAAATCTCTCTCAATATCTAAGCTAATTAGGGCCAATTTCTTGTTCATTCCATTTGCTAAATCTAAGATAGTTACTATCTTTTTTATATTATCATATGCTAATGTATTGACTATAAGTCATGTTTAATCTTCATTAAGTAATTTATTTACTATATTTCTTAATCTTGCAGTGAAAATGGAAGTAAATATTTTATAGTCTACATTATTTATTTATTTATTGATATTTGATTACTGGGATAGTCCAACTGGGTAGGAGCCCATTTTCATCAGAGGCCTGGGAAGAAAAGCTCAAAATTATTAGCAAAACATTTTAAGAGCAATAATTTTACACTCTTCAAAAAAATCTGCAGTTTAAATAATTATAACAAATTTATATTGGTTAAGAACTGAAAGAAGGTATATGACAATCATTTAATATTTAGAGAAATTTTAGACAGTTTGTAGAGAATTTAGAGGTAAGTTAGCCTAATACAAATAGAAATTGCAATATGAAGTATCTTCAAGTAGTATTGCCTTGTTGAAATGGGGTCTTCACAAAGAGATGGCATTGTCTGTAAAGGAGCGTAAGGGAGCAGTTTGTCTGTCTAATGCATGCACTAGGGGTGGGCAGTATGAGCAGTGTGAATTACTTTGAATGTCAAACAGTTGAGGAGGAGAGTGGTCTTAGCAGATGCTGGTGACAATTTAGATGTTTCTAGAAAAATACAGTGATGTTTTCTGGGCCCAACCAAGGTTATGAATTTGCAGATCTTGTTTGCACTTACTTGCAGAATGTGGGTATTCTGTGTGGAGTTTAAAGCAAATAGTGGTAAACAGTATGTGTTTTGGGAATTATCATTTGTAGGGATAGAGCTTGCATAGATTTTCTTGGAATCAAATGAGAGTATTTGAATGCTAACCTGAGTTAATTGCTACTTTTGTGGTGTTTGCACATGTGGAACAAAGATAAGTTGTTGGTCAAATGTTATACCAAGATACCTTTGTTCAGTAACTTTAGGCAATGGGTTGCCTTGAGAGTTGGTTATGTTTAATGTGGGATGGGATTTAAGTTTTTTTTCTGTCTTAAACAGCTTCATAGTCAATATTTTACAATTTAATACAAGCTGTAGGTCAGAAAACTAATTCCCTAGTGAGCTGAAGTCTTGTTGTAGCTTTTCTTGTAGTTTTTTTGTGTGATTTAGCAGAGTGTAATATGATTACATCATCTGTGTAAAGCATAAAGTTAATTAATTAATTACTTAATCACTCTCTCAATTTATTTATTTAATTTATGTATGTCATTTTTAACAGGCCTTTTCAGACAAATATTAAATTAAACAACTGTAATACAATGAATAATTGTAACAGCAGCATTGGCTGGATTGCCATTTCATGGAAAAGAGATCTCCAATAATAGTTCTTATTTACCAGAAATGGTGGTAAAAAGATCTATGCAATAGTCAGTGGGATAATGCAAATACCAGCTCTAGTGATCTGTAGTGCATTTCCATAATTGACTTGGATCATGGGCCAGTTTGGGTTGTGTTCATTATTAGCTGTAATAAGGTAACTTGTATTTGGATGGTACACTTGGACTGGTTGGACTGTACAGTAATTACACAAATATGTTTGTAAAACAAGCAGCAGAATGAATTTGACACAACATTACTATTTTCTTAAAATCACAAGCATACTATAGTCAAAACCAATGTAGTATTCACAAAATACAAGATAAGGCGATGCATTATTATCCCACAAAGTTAACATGTGACTTAAGTAATTGTTTATTTACAATATATAAACAGCTGAGAAGTTCAAGTACCTAGTTTTGACCATTATCTTTGAAACAACTACAAGCAGCTTCATTTGCAGGATGGTCTTTTTAACAAAATCTTAAACTGACTCTGTATTTTATTCTTTTACCTCAGTATAAATGTGATACCAAGTAGATGGGCCAAGTTTAGAAAATGTCTTCTTACCTATATTGGTTATGCAAGGGGGTGTAATGAGTGCTATTGATTCTTCTAAGTGTTGTCTGATGGAGTGCAACATTGGTATCTGCTAAGTAGTTTAAAGTTTAATGGTTGGCAGTGGCCAAGTTTGACTATTTTGAAGAGCTGTGCACTGAGCAATAATGTAGCTCTGGAATTTACTGGAAACCAGATCAAGTAATTCAAGACAATGTAACTGTGGATTGAGCTATCAGCATAATGAACTGGTCCTAGTGGTTGTTAGCCTAGTATATGCCTATGAACACATCTACATATTTTATTAATGGCTAGCTGAAGCTTTGGTGTATTTGTTATTGAGTGATAAGAAATTGAAAACAAAATAGGCCCCAAAAAGTGAAGGAATACAAAAACACTAAAAGCACTAATCCACCATGCAGCTCACAAGAAACTATAGAAGCAGCAACCAAATGAAAGGTATAACAACTTAGTGTAAAAACCTTTTATTCGCTTTCATCTGCACAGACTTCATTAGAACAACCAAAAAAATCAAACAGCCATCTTTATATACATAAAATCAATTCAGTGAACCATCAGATAATTAACCAATTAAGACACTCATTAACCAATTACATGAACCAAATAGAAAATACAGCTATTTCATGAAGAATAAATAATGTACTCCTACTTTTCTATTCTTAATCTTTGATATTTAAAAAAAAATTTATATTAATAGTATCTTTTAAACCCGGTAAAATATCAGCCCCAAATATAGTTGCCAGAGGATCTGTGTTCAACCCTGGTTCTGTAATTTCCCCCTTTTAAATCTTTGGGTATTTGTTCCAAAACAGCAAATAAATATTGTTTTTATTTTCATGGCATGTAATCTTATGCTTATATAAAACATTATTTGTATCTTTTTATAGCAAAGAGGTGTGCTTTAACCCTCTTTTTGCAAATTTCTAACAGACATGCCTATACAAAAACAGTCACATTGCATGCAGACAGCTATGTAAACAATTCTTTCTGATTTACAATTAAACACCACATGAATGGGTATAGATCTATCTAAATGTCTTAAAGAGACAAAAGGTCCTTCTAAAACAAATCTACAAACAGAACAACATCCACATTTGTACATCCCCTTGCTTTTACTTGTCATTATTGCAGGTAACATTTTAGTAGAATCTTTCTGCAGAAGTCTTTTGATGTTGTAATTATAAAGATGGCTGTTTGATTTTTGGTTGTTCTGATGAAGTCTGTATAGATGAAAGCAAATAAAAGTTTTTTACACTAAGTTGTTATGCCTTTCATTTGGTTGCTGCTGCTATAGTCTCTTGTGAGCTGCCTGGTGGACTAGTGCTTTTAGTGATAAGAAATTAGTGGTATGCCATATTCTAGTTTGGGTATGAGGACATTTTTTTGCTAGGAATTGTTGAGGTAAATGAGAGAACAGATTTTATAATAAAGTTTTAACTGGGCTACTGTTTTATTCATCAGTGTCATTATGTTGTATGAAGCGTAGGCTCCAAGGTTATCCCCAAATAACTTTGCTCTGATACTAGAAGCAAGATATAGACTTACATTTAATTGTTGATATCTCAAAGGACAGGTTCTTAATGTATATGGAAAAAAAAGTACTGGACCCCAAACTCAGTCTTCAGGTACTCCTGCTGAAAAGGTTCTATTATCGGTTACATTATGATTATTGTGTAATGTCAAACACTGTATTAGTTAGGTAGGAAGTAAACCAATGTAGTACAATGTCACCTGTACCAAAGATGGCTAGTGTTTAAATTAGACAGTGGGGTTGACAGGTTTAAAAGCATGCTTTAGGTCAATGAAGAGAGCCCCCATTAGTTAACCTTTTTCCATAGCCTTAAAGATGAAGTTAGTTATAGTGTATGTTGCTGTTTATGTACTGTATTTACTGAGAAAGCCATGTTGTCTGTTTGTTAAGAGGTCAGATGTTCCATTAGTTTCATATACAAACATTTTTACCCTTACCTTAGGTAGAGGACAAAGAATTGAGATTGGTCTGTAGTCAGATGGGTACTTTGGGGTTTTTAACTTTAAGGATTCGGGACTATGGTAGTATGTTTTCAGGAGTTAGTAAGGCTAATAATGCATTGCAGTGACTAGCAGATGTGTTTTACAGCCATTTGGATAAACCATGGATGCAGTGTTGGGTGTTTTGCTGACTTATTTGAGTCTATAGTTTTACGTTTCCTCAATACCTGTTTAGGAGGCAGTGGGATAAACAAGAGAGCAGATTTTATGCACAGTGGTGCAGCAGTTATCAGTCACCTCCCAGCAAGAGGTTCCTTGGTTCTTTTCTTGGTTGTGATGCTTTCTGTGCAGAGTCCATGCATTTTCTTTGGTTTCCTCCAGGTGCTCCGGTTTCCTCCCACATTCCAAAGACAGGCATCTGAAACATTTCTCCCCAAGCTTCCTCTGAAAATGGTCTCTGTTCCAGTTGGACTTTCCTGATAAACAAATGTTAAATAAATAAAAATAAATAAATGTAGACTTGAAGTACAATGGTGGGGGGTCACAAATGGAAATATTGCATGTCCTTTAGTGGTATTTGTTGCCTGTGTGTTAAGTGAATTATGAGCAGATGGAGTAGTTGATATAGGTGACTTTATGTTATTAAGCAGTTCTGTGTGAAGGATGATCTGGATATTTGAGGTGGGTTGGAGGCCATCTATTATTGATTTAAAGATACAGAAGTGTTTAGAGGATACTTTGCATGGCAATTGTCTATGCCTTATGTTACTTTTTCCTGCATTAGTGATAATGTGTGCCTGCTGTTTGGTTGTAAAAATGTAGTTTTTTATTACTATTGGGTGAGCCTGCTTTCCACAATTTCCAGACATTATCACTCTATTTTAAGATTTTTTTTATGTCTGAATTAATCTAGGGACATGCTGTACCTTTTAATTTTCTTTCTGTAAAAAGTTTGTTTTGTATTTCTGTAAGGATTGCTATCAGCATAGTAACTGCTAGAATTGGGTTGCTGTTACTGCAAATTACATCCCAGCTGATAGATACAAGCTCAGTGCTTATAGTGAGTTGCTACTGCTCTGTGAAGAGCCTAGTGGTAATTATTTGTGGAACTGTTTTTGGTGATTTAAATGACCAGTAGGACATAATTGGTTTTTCTTCAACGATTGTGTTTGCTAGCATTGTTATGTTCCTGCGAGTTTGTTATGATGTCTGTTAGTATGGTGGTTTCTGTAACTAACTTCTTTATGTTTTGTTTTTGACGGGATTGGCATAGGTGTGCCTTTTGTGCTCATAACTAGATTGAGATCTCCAAGAATAGTTTGATTTACCAGAAATGGTGGTAAAAAGATCTATTTATTTGTCAAAAAGGTGCATTTTGGCAGGTGGAAGAATGTAAATAACAGCTATAGTGATCTTTAGTGCATTTCCATAAATTACTTGGATTATGAGCCAATTTTAGGTCATGTTCATTATTGGTTGTAATAAGATGACTTGCATTTGGATAGTACTCTTGGACTGATTTGAGTCATTGATACAACACATGACAGCTAAAACAATGGAGAAAAGTGAGGGTGGTGACGTTTGTTTTACAAAATTGGCATTGAAACATGGACAGGTATGGTAGTAAGTTTAGAAAAAACTGCAAAGTATATTGAAGACATGTGAGGTGTTTTGAATTCTTGACTACTGGAAGTGGAGTTGGAAGCAAAGTAAATTCTATCCATTCATTTAACCAGCCCATTGTTGATTTTGTAAAGTGTTTCTCCAGATGAGCATCTTCTCCAAGACTGGGCAGGACAGACAAGACTTTTTCTATCAAAAATAGATAGAATAATAGGGTAACAGATTAGGGAGAACATGACTGGATGTTTAAAGAATTTAGACTTACAATTATTCATCATCATGAATATGAATTTTTTAAATATGATATAGATTTACTGAATCAAAACTTGGCTCATCAGGACTTCACAATTAAAGATAGTAAATGGAAGAAATTAAGGAGCAAAGCAACTTACAGGAACAATATCACTTGTTACATTAGAAACCCTTCTTCAGGGTCTCACACTCTCCTTGGTTCTTATTAGCTCCTTAACCATTCAAGGTAAACTTTCTGAACAGTTCTCAGCCAGTTGAGAAGGAACTATGGAGTAAGTATGCAGATCACCCAGACTGGCTGCCCAAGTACAGAGAGTTTCTGAAACAGGTTCAAATGAGAACGTGATCTAATCAAGAATGGATGCACAAATATTATATAAAAGAGCAACTCCTTTTCAGAGAGTATCTTACAATCAGAATGGAAGGGGAGAAGAAATCCAAACAGGAGAGGAACAGTATGATAGAATGAATGTGTTTAGTAATTACATTTCAAATTGACAAAATACAGTGAGTCCATTTTAAATGTTTCTAGTAAGACACTTTGACCAATTGTGTTTAACTTGCTGAACAAGTTTTGCCAATTATACCAGCCGATAGGGCATCCAGTACCAGACACTGCTAGAATTCAACACGCATTTGAAGTGTATTCATTTGCAATACATTTAAGTGATGTATATTATTAATCAAAGTTGTGCAGGTTTAGGATAACACATCACATTTAACCCCTAAGTGCAACATACATTAAGAGTACTTGAAAAGGTCTGTAATGCTGAATTAAGAAATGCTTTAAGTAAAACAAAAAAGGTGCACTCATTATAATTTAACTAGAGAAGAAAAGAATGCTTTAAAAGGTGTAAGCCTAGGTGGTGCCATTATAATTATGAAAGCTGACAAGAGTACTGATGTAGTGATTATGGAATTTTCTATGTATATTGAATCAACAAACTGGTTATTAAATAACCAATTATAATATAAAGACATCTGTTAAAATTAAATACATTATGCATATAAGAAAATTAAAGATACTTTGAGTCAATTAATATTAATGATTGATATCCAAAGTGAGTATTTTATCCGGTATTCCTAAAATTCACAAAAGTGAAAAATCCAATACCATTTAAACCTATACTATCTGCTAATTGTGCTATAACAGAACCTGCTGCAACATACACTGATGAAAAATTAAAGACATTTGTAGTTAGTAACAAATCCTAAATAGGAGATTTGTGTCAACTTTCAGCAAAAAGAAGGGAAAATGTTTCCAATAAAGATTTAAATGAATGAATTTTGCTACTGTTGACATTGTGTCAGTGTACACATGTATACCACAAGATTGTGGTATAGAATTTTTGAGACAATATTTGGTCAAGCAAAGTAGTTTAATATTTAAAGATGCCAAGAATGCCTTTACTGTCACATATTCTGTAGTACTGGATTTTATTTTATTTTACAAAGAAAGTATTACACATAAATTGTAGAGTAACAATGGGAGCTGCATTTGTACTCAGCTTTGTTAAATTTACTCTTAGCTAAGAGGAAAAAAAATAATTTTTGTGTAGGTTAATGCCTTTTGCTAATGTTTTACTTTACTGTAGATTTATTCATGGTCTATTTGGGGTGGTTAAATGAGTTTGAAAACTTTGTTCTGGAGTTAAATGGAAATACTGTTTTTAAAAAAATTACATATCAGGTCGGTGTACATTTTGTTCGTTATTTAGATGTGTTTTTCTATTTTCAAACAGAAGTAGTTACTATTGAGTCTAAGCTACAGTGTAAGCTGACATTTGTAAGCAATTATCTTCATGCAAATAGTTATCATCCACTGCATATTAAAAAGAATGTGATTAGGTCCTACTTAGTCATGGCTTCAAGAGTCACATCACAAGAGCTAGTTTAAAAAAAAATAAAAAAATTGTCAACTTGAAGTTTGTGCTTGACAGTAGTAACTACACTGCAGAATATTTTGACAAAATTAAAAAATATGTATGTGTAAATAGCCAACCATTTTAAAGACCTATTATGAAGATGAAATGTTTAGGGAAGGGATGACACACAATTTAGATAGTAAAGATGGCCCCAGAATAGTTTTACCTTACAGTACTGGTTTTGGTGTCATTAGAAGTAGTCTTAAAAATAAGATATCTAACAAATATTTATTCAAAACTGTAGAGGATGATCCCAAGTTTGTAAATAAAATAGATATAATTTAAAAGTATGTTGGAAAAAGCCAATACTCAGTATTCAATACACGAATCCAACAAGAAAAAAAGGCATGTGTATATGACAAGAATGTAGTTATAGCAGATTTAATTGTTTGAGGCATTTCAAAAGATCATTTTGTGTTAACATATTTTACAACTGTAAAAGTGCGTGTGTTGTGTACCTAATTGTGTGTTCACATACTAAAAGCCTTTTATGTTAGAAAATGTATAGAATTCTGCTAAAATAGTTTATGAACACCATGCAGTTATCAAAAATGCTAAGACCTAAGCATTGTTTAGCAATACAGTAGACTCCCTGTTATCTGGCCTCTCTTAGGTTCATAGGTTCATACTAGGCTATCTGCCCTAGGGCATTTATAAGCCTAGACAGAATGTGTTTGGCTTTCGCCACCCATTTTAAATTTATTTTGCTATGCCCTTTTTGCCTCTGTCTAACAGTGACACAGAAGTGATACCCGGGGTAAACCTACGATCTCCCATCCACTCATCAAGATTCCTCTTGAAGAGAGTCAATGAGGGACTCTGCCTAACCTGGACTGGGATTTTATTCCATAGTGAAGGGAGCCTCTGGGTTATGAATCTGTCCCTCCAGCATGTCCTATTTATTTCAGTGCTGAGGTTCAAGTCTCTTGAGTGCATAGCTCGATGGGATTTGGATTTTCTGAGGTGCAGCATGTCCATTAATTCGGTTGGACATGGCTTTATAGGCACAGATCGCCTCTGAATAGGCGGTATGCCACTGAGTAGAGCTGGAGTTTCTTTAACCGGGCAGCATATGGCATCTGTTTGAGCCCTTTGATCCTC
This sequence comes from Protopterus annectens, assembly GCF_019279795.1. Taxonomy (NCBI): domain Eukaryota; kingdom Metazoa; phylum Chordata; order Ceratodontiformes; family Protopteridae; genus Protopterus; species Protopterus annectens. The sequence goes on along the minus strand of NC_056726.1, from coordinate 525,363,578 downwards.
TTGGTGAGGTACTTTTGGGGTCTTTCCAGTTGCTGCAGGTGTCTGGTAAGGTACATCCCAAAAGGGGCATTGTACTCAATTATGGGCCTGATGAGGGATGAGTAAAGAGGCACGATGACCTCCCTGATCTAGATGTGAATCCCTTCATGATTAGGTGGGCTATATAAAATGTTTTTCTAACCACTTTGGCCACGTGGTTGTCAAATGAGAGATTGCTATCAACTTGGGTCCCTAATTACTTCTTCTGTACTTAATGGATTACCACCTATGTGGTAATTTGTGGGCACTTTGTTTTTGCCAAAGGGGATGACTATACACATTTTGGCATTTAGCTTGAGGCCATGGCTCTGGCACCAGTTGTCTGTTTCTATGAGGCCCTTTTGGAGGATGCTTGTGTCGGCTGGAGAGTCGATTATGGCACCCAGTTTGCAGTCATCTACGAACTTTGTCAGCCACAGTCCTTCCGTGTTGGCCTGTACCTCCTTGAAATATATACCGAACAAGAGAGGTCCCAGGACTGAGCCTTGTGGGACACCACTTGTAACTGGTTTGGAGTCTGACATGGCTCCAGCAATTCTAACCATGTGGGTTCTGTCCTTGAGCCAATTTGCAATCCATCTAGTGACATAGGGGTTTATATTTAAGCTGGTGAGCTTATCTATAATGCCCGAGTGGGTATTTGTATCGGGCTTTTTTTTACAGGTCCAGGTAGGCTGTGTGGACCACCTTCCCTCGTCAATGAACCAGGTTTAAGAGGCAGGATTTGCCCTTAACAAAGCCGAACTGGGTAGGATCCAGTGTCTTTAGGTCCCCAATATCTTTATTTATGAGGTCCATGATGATCCTTTCCATAGCTTTGCAGACCAAGCTAGTCAGGCTTATGGGGCGATAGTTTCCAGGATCCGTTGAGGCACCACCTTTATGAAGAGGACCACTGTTGCTGTACGCCACTCTTTGGGCACATATCCTGTAGTAAGGCTGAGATTGAACAGTAGTTTTAGCTGTTTGGGTTTAGCTCTTCTTGGAGTTCATGTAGGACACAGCCGGGACATCGTCTGGTCCCATTGATGCTGTGTTTTTTGCTTTGAGAGGGCGGCTCTTACCTGAGCATCTGAGATGTCAGGGGCAGCACTCTGCTGAGATAGATATTTGCCCTTTTGGTGGGGAGGGGAGAAGTTTGCTGAACCTGTCAGCTAGGATGTTGGCAATGTCTGTGGGTTCGGTGTATTTTTGTCATTTGGACTAATTCTGAGCATATCTGGGAATTACCACCCAGGTTCCTAACATAACTAAAGAAAGCCTTGTGATTATCCTTAGTGTCCTGTGCAATTTTTCTCTCAAGCTGGCCTTAGACAATTTTATGTGTGCCCGTAGTTTTTTTAATACTGATCAGTGTGATGCCTTTTTTTTTTTTTTTTTCTATCATTTAGTAACTTCCTCCTTCTATTGTATAGTTTGTTTATGGCTGGGGTCCACCAGACAGGACGCCTGCCTTGGAGGATTGGGTCTTGGTTTTATTTGGGATCATGATCCCCCATGCATTCTGAAGGTGTTCATAGAATCGTTTATAAAGGATTCTCTGCTGTCTGGGCCATTTTTTTCAGGCCGGGGGGGGCTTTGGATTCCACCTCAGTTTTGAGGAGTGTGAAATTTGCTAGAGAAGTTTTTCACTGTGGTTTTCTGGGCAGGGGTGGGGTCGGAATGTGAATATCCAGTGAGATTAGTTTACGGTCTGATCTTACCATTGAGGGATACACTTCTGGTCTGGAGCATAGAGACCCCATGTTGGTGATGATCAGGTCCAGTATGTTTTCCCCTCTTGTGGGAGTGGTAACAAGTTGTTCCATAGCATTTGAGTTTATAAATTCTAGGAACCTTTGGGCTAGGTGTTGGAGCTAGAGTAATGCTCCCAGTCTATGTTTGGGTAGTTAATATAATGGTGTTTGGAGAGACCTTCATATTTTCCAGTGTTCTCAGGAAGGCCGAGTGGGGTTCCTGGGTTTGGGAGGGTGGTCTGTAGCAGGCTATAAACTGGAAGGCAGTTTTACCCACTGTTAGTTGCACATGGATAGTCTCTGATGCTTCGTGCCACCAACCTGGAGGTGTGGGTATCTTTGATGAATATCGATACTCCCTCCGTCCAAGTTTTGGATCCAAAAAGCATGGTATGAGGTATAACCTGGTAGTGCTGGGGTGCCCTGAACCAGGTTTCTGTTACTGCACAGATATCGATGTTCTCCATGCTAAGGAGAGTTTCATGCATCTTGAGGTTTAGACTTCTGGCATTGAGTGCATTACTCTTAGTTTCTTATCCTTGTGATACCTATGGAGGTGGGTTTGTCTTTGAGCCTTGCCTAAAAAAATTGCCAATATCAAAAGCCCAGGGGTGACAGGTGCAAGCCATCCCTAGTGAAGTATCGTGGCTTGTCGAGCATATCATCCCAAGCTGACAGGCATTGATCCCTTTGAATGACACCAGTACTTAAGCCAATTGTTGAAATTGATCATCTTGCATACTGTGGCATCATTCTTGGTGAGGGTAAGATGCTACTCAAGGTCAGGGGTCATACCGACCTGGGCTACATGCTCAGAGAGCTCCTTTATGTCTCTTTTCATGTAGTCCAGGGAGGTCAGGTCATTCACACCAGCATGGACAATGACTGAGTCATATTTGTACTTGCCTTGGAGTGACCTGAGTGCTTGTGTTATGTGGCGGATCCTAGCACCCGACAGGCTGCTCACCATGACCCTCTCCTTGTTCAGACTGGTGGGCGGGACGTCAGTGTGCCTGACGATAGAGTCACCTATTACAAGTGTATCAGGTGTGTTGTTTAGTCTTAAGGGCTGTGAGAGCACACTGGCTTTGTGAGATATGTGTGCGTGTTTTGTTTTGCTGCTTGGGTGTCTGCTTTGGAGGTCTCTGCTGCTTGGCAGATCTTTATTTAGAGCCTCAGTATGTTTTTGTGATTATGTGTTTGGTTTGCTGTCGTGGTAGGTCTATGTGAGACTGGAATTGTAGTGAGTGTGGTTTCCTTCTCCTCCTGACTGGTTATGCCAGTACTGAGTTGAGAGAGCTTAGCCTCCAGTTTGGCTATATGGTTGCATCTCTCACATGTGTTGGAATTTGTTGGGAGGAGGAGAGGGTTGTCTGTGTACATGAGGCAGTTGTAACATTGCCTCAAGATTCCCAGATTCACCAGCTGGACCGGAGAAGAGATTGACAACTCACCTTTGGACATGCTAGAATAATATTGTGAATTCCTTAATAATTGAAAACCAGGGCCAGTGGGGAGTGAGGGTGTAGTGCTTTTAATTTTTAGTGCTGACTTATATAATTGCTTTAGTGAGCAAGTGCCAGGTAACTTAAGTGCAATGTCTTTAACCATCCTCCTCTTTAAATGGCCATCAGATTTCTGTCATTGCCCTAGCAAAAGGCAACCGAGATGAATGACACGTCTGCCTCCTCTGGGCTAAATAATGACAGACATTTGAGTTTTAGACGTCATATTTTTAGAAAAATGCATACTAACACAAATCCTGTTATTCTAGCTGATTTATAATCTATAAATTCTATTTTGTATGCTTTTTCTGATTAACCAGCCATTCGTTTATCCAGCCTAAGGTCCTGTCCAAGCAAGATCGGATAAGAGGGAGCCTCTGCACTAAAGTGTGTAAAAATATAAACATTATATTTACTGTAATGGACAGTGTACAAATTTCATATATAGATGGTGATTAATGATACAATTTTATAGACTAAGGAAATGCATCAGCAAATATTAAACTCCACTGAGATTCAAGATTTGAATGAGGTTATTAATATAGAAAGTGAATTAAAATAAAACCTCTAAATTATTTTTATATGTAGAATGATGGTGGCTGCATATATTTCTAAAACTGATTTGTTTTATAAATACATAATGATTATTTTTTATCATGTGATACATTAAAAGCTGGTATTCAAAGCTGTGTTCAATGTATTTAAATGTTCTGAAGAAGTCTCACTGTTATAAGGGACTATAGCTATTAACATTTATTAAAAGGTATATTCATTCAAATATCGAGAATGAAGGTGTGTCTTTTGAATGCATGTTTGCTTGTTTTTTTTTTGTTTGTTTGTTTTTTTAATCCTTGGTTGGTTTGTGTCATGTGTTCTGCAATTTCTTAATTTTCAGAAGGTTTTATAAAAATACATCAGTTAGAATGCACTCTCAATGCACACAGCTACAGTTAAAAAAACTTTGCCCTTTCACATTTGTAAAACTAAAAGAAAGTACCAGGAAACTAATGAAAATGTTTATCAAAAAATAAACAGTAATCCAGAATTGCATACATTGTATGGTAAATTCATAATAGTAAAAGATGTTTGTTATGCAATAACTGAATTATAGAATAGTAAGACAATGTGTATTTAAGGGTTGCCATATGAACGGTTCAAACTGATTAAAGAGTTTATAATAAGTTAACTTAATTCTTTTAATGACATATCTCACAGAATACAACACAGAAACGTTAAAGCAGGTAGCTTGTCTCTATCATGCAGATAAATGAAACCCCAACTGTGACCCAGATGACCAGAATTTAATTAATGACCCTAGCACTGGAGAAGCCAGGCAGGGAAGGGGAGGGATGAAGAGGCATGGTTCATTTCCCTCTCACATTGGAGAGGTCAGAGCTACGTACACTTGGAGGCACACAGAGCACTACAGTCTCCTGGAGAAACCAGAGAAACCACTGCCTCTGCTTTAGAGGAAAAGGCAGGACTGATTCAAGGCAGGTCCCCTTACAGAAGTGAGAGACATCCTCTGTGGTCATCTCATTGCACATCTCATCTCCAGCACCTCACTGAATGTTCTCAGTTAATGTAGGGGAGAAAAATGTGAAAAACACAAACCACCCCTGAAGGCTGCTAGGATGATGTCCCCGCTTGATCACCTCAAGCCTTGAAGGGAATGACTAGACTGAATGACCAAGGGAAGGTTTGATGGTTGGCAGGCAGTGTAGCAGTTCCACAGATAAGAAACTTTAAAGAAGTTATATTTCCCCTTCCTAAAAACAGTCCATCTATCTACCTAACTCAATAAACTACTGGAAACTTCAACGAGGTGTCTTTATTCCTTACACAAGGCGGGCATCAGACAGAGAGTTTCCTAGATCTGCAAGCTAAAATGATTTTTTTCTGTCCTGATCATTTATATTTTGTTTCACATTAGTCCTGTCACCTTCTGGGTCACAGATGGGATGCCAGACCTAACTCAACTTTTCTGCAGTACCTTTTTTTTTTACTTTTTAAAATTAGGGAGATGGTAAAAGTACTACAAAATAAATGCCCTATATGTTCATTAAATAATGTTTACAAAATTTTAATGATGATTATTACACTGGAAAAAATAAATCTAAAATATATTATACTGGAATAAATATGGCTGGCAAAAGAAATACATTCAGTGTAAATTATTTACAAAACCAAAGAAAAACTAGATGAATATTTTATTCTAGAGGCCAAAATAGGTTTTGATAATGTTAAAGATAATGTGTGCCTGTTGTGTGCATGTTTGTTTGTCTATGTGTGTCTGTGTCTGTGTAATATGGATACATCGGGAATGGTGGTTATTAATGAATGGTTAGGGCAATGTTGAACATTAATAATGAGGTGACAGGGTTGTCATCCTGTGCTACGGTCTTTATGAAAAAAAAATATGTATGTATGCATGTATATATATATATATATATATATATATATATATATATATATATATATATATATATATATATATATATATTTATATATATACATATTTATCAATGACAAAGAAGAATAAACAGAAAATAAGCCAAAAGTGCAAAAGGGGAAATGAAACAAGGAGTTAGTAGACCAGAGTCAAGATGGTATACCTTTTTAGCATACCTGCTGAACTTTTAAAGAAAGGAAGAAATGAACTGCATGAAGATGGAAGGCGTATATGTAGTGCATAAAGAAGAATATGAAACTGAGGGTGTGATGTCAAAAAGACAAGTGGAAATATTAGACATAAGGTTTGATGATTATAATATAGTGGAATAAAACTACTTTGATACATTTGGAGAAGTTGACAGTCTTTGGAAACAAGGAAAGTGAAAGGGCAGAAGTTAAATTATAAGGAATTTGGTACTGCAAACAGAAATCATTTTTGTATTATTATTATTATTATTATTATTATTTTATTTGTAACAATATGGGAAGGAAAGCCCGAATCTAAAACCAAAGCACTGTCTAGCATAAACAAACCATGCCCATTTAGATATGTGAGGAATAAATCTGGCAGCTTTATATGGAAAATGTATATGTAAAAGGAAGCAAAAATATAAATGTGAAGAAGACAGGACATGCTTAAAAAGAAACCTACAGCAGAGACAATACAACACTTACCATACAGATATATTTGTATTAAAAGAATTTTTGGAATATTATACCAAGATGATAGAAATGATCTGGCTGAAGTGTGGGGTACATACAAGCTTAAAGAAAAAAATATTGCTGCAATAATTAATTTTCTAAGTAAGGTGGATTTCTATCACATAAATAATGAACATGTTAAATTGATTTTTATTTTAAATACAAAATGCAGTTAAGTGAACAAGAGAAAGAGAGTTTAAGAAAGATTGGGATAGAATGAACGGTATGGTGACAATTTTGTTTTACATTAAAGTTTAAAACTAAAACAAAGAGTGAGAAGGTCACACAGAAAAAACAATTAATAAAAACTAAATGAAAACTCCAGCAAAGCTAGAACCTGGTGCTGGTTTGTATTCAGTCCTAGGAGTCTCCTGGGTGGGTTTCTCAAAACAGGGTCCTCTGCCTCCTTTAAAGTTCTGATAGGGTTGAGAATGGAATTCAGTAATCTATTGCTGTACCCCCCAGACAATCAGTAAAAACTAAATGAAAACTCCAGCCAAGCTAGCACTTCCACTAAGTGACCTCTCAAACCTCTTGTATCAGAGGCACATGGGATATATGCAGATTACCTTTGTGAACATCAGGTGTTTCAACTGTAGGGGTTAGGAGGGTGGCCTAATGGTTAAGGTGTTTGCCTTCCAAACACAAGGTGCAGGGTTTGAGTCTCACAAGGGATAATTGAGTAGGCTTAAAATGGCTCACAAGGGCAATTAGCCTAGTACTAATCTATGAACCTATGGCAATTCTGAATGCGCATGACTTAGTATTTTTTAAGTCATTTCAATAGACAATTTCAGGCCCATAAAGCCAAACTCCATTGGCTGTGGATATGCATATTTCAGCCTTCTTATGACTTCATCAGCACAGCACAAGCAGAGTGTTTGACTAAGCATAAGAAACACAGGGTTGTTATACCCAGCTGATGTCCATTATCATTAGAGTGACTGCAAAATATCCCAACTAACAAACTAAAACAGAGTGAGATGGTTACACAGAAAAATCAATCAATAAAAACTAAATGAAAACTACAGCAAAGCTAGAACTTCCACTGAGTGACCTCTCAAACTTCTTGTATCAGAGGCACATGGGATATATGCAAATGACCCTTGTGAACATCAGGTGTTTCAGCTATATGGCAATTCTGAATGGCCATGACTTATTTCTTTTTAAGTCGTTTCAATGGATAATTTCAGGCCAATAAAGCCAAACCCCACTAGCTGTGGATATGTATATTTCGGCCTTATATTTAGTTTTTATTGATTGGTTGTTCTGTGTGACCTTCTCACTCTTTGTTTTAGTTTGTTAGTTGGGATATTTTGCAGTTACCCTAATGATAATGGACATCAGCTGGGTATAACAAACCTGTGTTTCTTATGCTTAGTTAAACACTCTGCTTGTGCTGTGCTGATGAGGTCATAACAAGGCTCAAATATGCATATCTACAGCTAGTGGGGGTTGGCTTTATTTGCCTGAAATTGTCCATTGTAATGACTTTAAAAGAAATAAGTCATGGGCATTCAGAATTGCCATATAGCATTAACAAAGTTTGGAATATGCATATATTAGCTCATTTTGATTTCCTGTTGAAGGTTTTTGATTGAACATGGTTTAATGGAATTTAAATTAAAGATAATTCCCTTCCTCTTTGCCAAAGAAGGAGGACAGTAACCTTTCTATGGTTAGATAAAATTTTCACTTTGACAGAATGGGGGTTACAGAGGGAATGAGTAAGTGCACAGAGGAATGTTAAGTTACTACTTTTGGGCAGAACAGATTAATAGCTAAGGATATGTTGCAATTGGCTAAGAAAGCTGAACCATTCTGTACTGAATGAGGAGAGCTATGGGAAGAGACAATGGATCATATCAGAGTAAAGACTCTTGTGTTTCTCAGAAAAGGAAGATATTTTGCTGATAGAGCATTTGCCTGTCAAAAATGACACATACAAGCAAACTTAACTCCGAAAATCCTGTGATCTCTAGTAATCAAAATCAAAGAGCAAGCAGGTGATTTGAAGAGGCTGCTTCAGCTGCTGCGGAGACTATGAATTGGGAAAAGAAATGAAAGCTGTTCATTTTTTGAGTATAGTTCGAAATACAAGATCTGCTAGTATCCATAAATATAGAAACTTGGTGGTTCAGAATACAAGATCTGCTAGTATCCACAGGTATAGAAATTTGGTAGAGGTCATATTAACTATTAGGGTAATGTTCTACATAAAAGATTTGTATTCTAGGATGACATAATTATAGCACTGATGTTAGCATACTGAAGCAACATGTACTACTATATTTAGATGGTGAATTAGGTTATGATATTACCTTAACAAGACAAGAAATGCTTATGAAATTAATTGATGTATTGTAAAAGGAATAGAGAAATGATGCCATTGTTGGATATTTGCTTATATAATGTATCTGTAAAAATACAGAGTAAGACATTACTGCAACTGAGAAAAGACGACATAATAATAACATTGTGATATTGTGAATTCACAGAGTTCATACATGTTTTATTTCATTTGAGATTTGGATTGGGACAGAAATAATTTGTTTTACTGCTAAATTAGAATAACACATTAATTTTTATTTCAAATGTTCTTTATTCTACTAATGAATATAATTCATGATGGTGATTAAACCAAAAACTGTTGCTTGCATGGGACATAGAGGCATTTGGCTACTAATTGTGCCCAAAATTTGCAAACTCTGGGACTTCCACGGTGGCTTTATACAGATCCACAGCTTAATTTCAGCTCTCCCATGGTGAAAAAAAGAAACTGAGAAATAAGACCAGTGATATTTCCATTGCGAGTAAAATCCATTTACTGGTCAGCAAGTGCAATGCCTGGATTCCAGCAAAGAAAAAATTTAGAGCAGCTGAAAGAAGATCAACCATAAAATGTGAAGAAAAAACACTGGCTGGGAAGAATGCTGCAGCTGTTCAGCAAAACGCAGTTCAAGCTTCAGCTTTACAAGAGAAGGCTTCTAGTAACATAGAGGGAAAGAATTAAATGTACTCAAAGGTGATCAAAATAAACAAAACAATGAAGGAGTATATCAACTCAAATAAAACACTGATAAAAATTAGAAAATGAATTAACTAGCTATTAAGATGAACTTATAACAGGGTAAAAATCAGTGGCTGAAATGAAGAAAAGACTAGATGAGTATGAGACTTCTCAAGAATAGCTGTTTCAAAAATGTCAGAGTTAGAAGACAGCGAGTACAGAGAAAATCTGAGATTTTCTGCTGTACCAGAGAAACTGGAAGGAACACTCTGTATTAATTTTATGAAACACAAATAAGCAACTCGTCCAGACATCTGGAGTGAATCCGAACTAAATCTGAGCCATCCACTGTGTTCAACAAAAAAATAAGTATATTTTCAGCTTGCATTGCACTTTTTTGAACTGTATTTTGCTTAATTGCTGCTTCATTTTTTGCTATTTTTACTGCTGTGTCTGTTTCTGCACTTTGAATTTCTAGTACAGTATTTCATAGCATTGCTAGATTCATATTTGCTGAATCTAGGCTGTTTGGTATTATTTGAGCACTAAAACCCATCATCCTACATTAAGAAGGCCCTCCTGCACCCTTGTGGCAGATGTTTGTACCCAGGATGGGGATTGTTGGAAAAAGACTCAGTTTTGGACTTCCCTACTGTTAATTTTTGTTAAAACTGTTTAACTTAACTTGTATTTTATCCAGAGATTTAGAATGAATCTGAACTAAATCCAAGGTATCCACTGTGTTCAAAAGAAATAAGTATATTTTAAACTTGCATTGCACTTTCTTTGAATTGTATTTTGCTTAATTGCTGTTTTTACTGCTATGACTGTTTTTCTGCACTTTGAATTTCTAGTACTTCTGTATTTCATAGCATAGCTTGTATTGCACTTTCTTAACTGTATTTTGCTTAATTGCAGCTTCGTGTTTGCTGTTTTCACTGCTGTGACTGTTTTTTTTTCTGTGCTTTGAATTTCTAGTACTTCAGTATTTCATAGCATAGGACAAAATCAGATTTGCTGAATCTAGGCTGTTTGGTATTACTTGAGCATTAAAACCAACCATCCTACATTAAGAAGGTTTTCCTGTACTCTTGTGGTAGATGTGTGCAGTTCAGGACCCATCTGAGTTGGGGATTGCTGGGAAAAAGGCTCAGTTTTGGGCTTTCCTATTGGTTAATTTGTATTAAAACTGTTTAACTTCACTTGTGTTTAAGCCCCATATTTGTGCGTAGCTGCGAACTGTGCTGTGGGGCTTAGAGCTGCTGTGTATAGTTGCAAATGCTTAGAAAAACAATTTTCCCTTGACATCTGCTAGTGAACCCTCCTTAGCTCTACTGCCTGTCTGTGCACAGTGTAGTTGCTCTTGCTACCTAACAAGCAACTCAGTTGCGCATTTGAGATGTGGATGCAGTCTTCCACCCTTAGTCTTCCACAGCATAGCCACCTCTGTTAGTCTCACAAGCAAACCCTGATCCATCTAGCCCATCCCCACTAGTTACTACAATATCCACCTGCCATAATGGATGAACAGTTTTCCACCATTTCTCCAGCCAACCTGATTGACATGGGCATCCTGAGGCAATGTAGTAATTACTTTACATATATATAAATATATATATATATATATATATATATATATATATATATATATATATATATATATATACTGACAACCACTTACTCCTAAAGCAAGCAAACACAGCATGTGAGAGATGTAACTAAACCATGAAATTAGAATCAGTCCTCTCACATAACAATATACAAGACATACAACAGGTTGTCAGCACACACAACTCCGCTCTCACGCAAATAAGGTCAAGACACATAAACCCACATACGTTGAGGTACTCACCAAGAGCCTACCAAAGGAACAAAGACCTCCCAAGCACAAACAATATACACATATTGGAACATGAACAAAATCCATCACTACACATAACAACACACATATCAGTGTCTCAACAATTAAGCCCCCAAGGCAAAACACCTCAAAGCCCAATGTTCTGGTCATAGGCAACTCAGTAGTGAGATACACAGCTGTCTCCCTCACCAGGCTGAACAAGGAGAAGGTCAGGGACAGCTGCCTGTCAGGTGCCAGAATCCATCAAATCATGCACACACTCAGGTCTCTCAGCAACAAGAACCATTATGACTCTGTTATAGTCCATGTTGGTGTGAATGACTTGAGATGTACCTCTATGGAAGATATGAATAAAAAAATGACCAAACTCTCAGAGAATGTGTCCCAGGCAAGTATGTCCCTAGCCCTAAGCAGCATTCTACCTTCACCTAGGATGATGCCATAATACAGACAAAAATGATTGATTTCAATAACTGGCTTAGCTTCTGGTGTTACTCCAGGGTGATCCACTATCTGTCTGCTTGGGAATACATGGTCGACAGTCCACACTGTTTTGCCAGAGATGGCCTTCACCTGTCTCCTCAAGGTTTTTGGATAATGGCAAAAACATTTGCCTCCCCCATAGTGTCTTTTTTAGGCAATTTCCAAACAATAAAACTTCTGACAAAGAAATCCACTAAAGACAAACTGAAGGTCATGCCGCTTAATGCTAGGAGCTTAAACAGTAAACTGCACTCCCTGGAAGCACTTCTCACCTCGGAATATGCTGATGATTGTGCAGTCACTGAGACTTGGTTCAAGGCCACTGAGGGCACCCCAGCTGTATAAGCCTACAATGCCTTTCACACATTCAGACCTCAAAACAAGAGTTAAAGAAGCAGAGGTGGAGCTTTATCCGTCTTCATTAAATCCAAATATACCTCAAGACTGATGAAACAGTACCACTCTCTGGAGGTACTCCAGGTCCAATTAACTACAGGAAAAATATCCCTCCACATCATTGCTAGCTACAGGTCCTCCACCATGAACTAGAAGTACACCGTCTACTTGGACTTGCTAGATTCACTCAGTAAACAACCAAATACCTTGGTAATGGGAGATTTCAACTCTCCTTCCATTGATTGGGTGGCTTACATGAGCAGAAACATGATCGCTATGAGGTTCCTGGACTTTGTTAATTCAAATGTCCTGGAACAGTTAGTCTGCACCACCAGCTAGGGGCTCAAATGTCCTGAACGTAGTGCTCACCAGCATAGGGGGGTCACTGCACTACCCCCTGTGTGTTGACCTTCCTGGTAAGGTTAAACCATAAATTTGTCTTGTTTGAAGTAAAGATTAAACCTGACAGCCCCACAGGAGTAAAAAAAATTAACATTTTCTCCAAAGCAAACTACTGCCTACTAAGCAATGGTATAAAAAGTTTCAAAGCCCCTGCCAACATAGCCAACAATGACTCATATGCAGAGGAATACACAAATGCCTTAAGCCACTTAAACAAATGCATTGACTTGGCTGTACCCAACCAGAACAAAACCAGATCTTCCTAAAAAACAAGACACCCTTTTGGACTGTAAGTATAAATAAGCAGCCTGGGAGGGTTTGCGCAATGGTTAAGATATTTGCCTTACAGACACAAGGTGCAGGGTTTGATTCTTACATGGGTTAGTTGGCTAGGCTTAAAATGGCCCACAAGAGCAGTTAGCCTAGTACTAATCTATGAATTTAATGGTTGGCATATGGATAAGGTACTTACCTTACAGACACAAGGTGCAAGGTTTGATTCTCACATGGGATAATTGACTAGGCTTAAAATGGCCCATGAGGGTAGTTAGCCTAGAACTAATCTATGAACCTATAAGCTGTACAACAAAGAAAAAAACTGATATCTAAGAACAGGAGGGAACTTACTCAACAGAGGAAGAATACCTTCCACTGCTTGAACAAACAAATCAGAAATTTTGTTAAGTCCTCTAAGGCTAGCTATGAGTCTAAATCAGCATCCATAGCTAAAGACAATCAAAAGGCATTTTTAGCTACATCTGAAGCCTAAAAGGAATGCCCAGTTGTGTGCCAAACTTACAGTGGATGGTACCACTCACAATGAACCTGAGGAAATTTCCAACCTGCTAGCCGACAGAGTTGGCAATAACTTCACCCCCTCCCCGTCCCCACCAGACATACCCCAAAGCATTCCTGACACCAGTCCTCTACTGAGTATCTCCAAAGAACAGGTCATACAAGCACTCTCCAAGGCCAAAAGCAGGCACTCTATGGGACCAGATAACATCCCAGGCTGCTTACTAAAAGACCTAGCAGTACCACTTGACACTCTCTTTAACCATAGTCTGAGAATTGGCTTTGTCCTGCCAGAGTGGAGAACAGCAACAGTAATCGCCTTGCACAAAGGGGATCCATCAGCTGACCCTGGGAACTATCGACCCATAAACCTAACCAGCCTTATCTGCAAGGCTATGGAAAGAATCATCATGGACCTTATCCACAAGGACTTGGGCGACCTTCAAACCCTTGACCCAACTCAGTTTGGTTTCATCAAGGGTAGATCTTGCTTATTAAACCTAGTGGACTTCTTTGAAAATGTCACCAACACCCTGGATGAGGGCATGACAGTATGCACCACCTATATTGGTTTAGCCAAGGCCTTTGACACAATCCTCCATTCGGGTATGATAAAGAAATTCTCCCAGCTAGGGATTAACCCACACATTACTAGATGGGTAGCAAACTGGCTCACTGACAGAATGCATACTGTCAAAGTTGGGGAGTCCACCTCCACCAGTAGACCAGTTACCAGTAGGGTTCCACAAGGGTCTGTGCTGGGCCCTCTACTGTTTGGAATCTATTTGTCTGAAGTCCAGGTGAAGGTAGATGGCCTGTGGCTTACCAGATTTGCAGATGACTATAAACTGGGCCCAATCATTGAGTCCCCCAACAATGTTAACATATTACCGAAAGGGATGACATAGACAAATGATTGTTGCCAAACTCACAGATTAAAACTTAATGCAAAAAATGCCTCATTATCCCCTTTGGCAAAGAAGTAGCACCTGCTGATTATGATACAGATAGCAGCCCTCTAAGCTCAAACTTAGTGGTGTGAGACTTGGGAACACAGGCTGACAGCAACCTAATCTTCGATCACCATGTGTCCGTAGTGGTAAGAAAAGCATTCTACACTGGGCATCTCATAAATAAGGGCAATGCATCCAAGACCAGGGAGGTTATAGCTCTGCTGTACTCGACCCTTATTAGACCACTAACTGAGTACAAAGCTCTCTTCTCTATGTACCTCACCAGACACCTGTAGCAACTGGAGAAACCACAGAGGTTTGTAACCAAGAGAATCCAGGCCCTCCAAAACATGACATACATGGAAAGACTGAAAGCCCTGTCACTGTAATCTGTATCATACAGGCTGCTGAGAGGTGACCTGTGCCTGACCTACAGAGCAGTCTCAGTTCCTACCCAACTGGAAATGCTGCACGTCTGCAAATCAAATGGGACAAGCATAACTCACTCCAGGGATCTCAACTTTCTCTGTGATATTAACAGAGTGTGTTGGAGAGACAGATATACCTCCCAGCAATTGTTGCTCCTCTGAATTAAGCTCCCACTCCATGTGAAGCAGAGTTCCTCAATGGCACTATTCAAGCACAACCTTCACAACTGGATGGGTGACCATAAATTCACCCCGGGGGTGGCACTTATGTCCCTCATGGACAGGGGCAGTCGGTGCTGAACACAGAATCAGTATTCTAACAACAACCATCTAACTATAGGGGTACACTGGTTATTACAAGGCTAGGCTTGTAAAGGCCATGGGCCATTAGCCTAGTAACCACCTATGAACATATGAAGTGGTATCCCACACCATGATTTGGTAACTGAAAGGGCCCCAAACCTGGCCATGAGAAAGTAGCCAAGACATATACTAGTAAAGGTGCAGAAGGGAAAAGTATTAAAATTTGGAGATAGCAGAGTATTTATGGAAAATGATTATTCGCTGAACACCAGGCTGAAGAGAAGTATGTTTATCTCAGCAATCAGGGAATGTTGAGAGGCAAGTGTGAGATTCAAGCTGCTGTATCCACCTGTCTTCAGAATATTTTTTTCCTGGAGGATCAAAGACATTTTCGATACAATACTAGCTGAGAAGAAAATAAAAAAGTTTATCCAACAAAAAGTGAGCCAGCAAACAGCAAGGGGCTCTGACTCACGCAGAAGGTTATAATTCAAAGTAGAAAGGGATGATAATGAAGCAGGGGACGTTCAAGAGATAAAGAGCGAGTGAGATTTTGGATGCCGATCCTTAAGGAAAATAGTAAAAAAACAGAATATTATACTCATAGAGTAGTAGAAAGTATTCTAAGAAATAAACCAACATGAAAATGCAGAAAGGAGATTTTTCCAGTAGCGACGACTGCAATTAAGGAAACAGAAAATAGGCAAGAGGGGGCTGTAATTTATTAGAGAAAACTGGCAAATGAACCAAGGCAATGGGGGAAAATAACTAGAGAGGGAAAGACAATAGAGTGGGATGTGGCCAAGGAGATGTATGGACTGCAGGCTAGAGACTGCCTTCCCTACCAGGGATTGATATAAGCGTATAGGCAGAGAAAGGAATGGGGTATATTCAGTGAAAACCTTACTCTGGTGGGGATTTTAGTTGAATTTAGAACAGATGCTGCTGTTAAAAGGGATAATTAGTAGGACATATAAAATACTGCATGATAACTATAAGAATCAGTCAGAGGAGGTTAGAAAAGATGGGAAAGAGAGATTGGAAAAGCCAGTTACAAGAGAGCAATGGGAGGATATATGTATGGCTCCCAAGTATGCAACAAAAGTCCAAAATTTAGGATTTTTGCTTGGAAATGTTTGTATATGCATTTTGTACCCCAAGTAGACTTCAGAAAACTTTAACATAGACAGAAAGTAAATATTGGAGGTGTGATGGGGAAGAAAGAAGTAATGGGAATATATGTTTTTGGAGTGTAATGAGCTGACACATTTTAAAAGTTCCCTTCAGAGTACTCTGCCAGAAATACTGGGTGAACAAAGTGGTGTAATTAAATAATTGATTTTTTGATCTGGGACACAGGATTGGTATTTACAAAAATAAAGAAAAAGCTCATAGCCCTAAATAATAAAAACAAAATCTAACCATGCTAAATGTACCATCAAAGTTTTATTTTGTCATGCTAGTTATTAGAAGCACTGACTTTTTAAATTTATATCACATGCCTTTATGGGCAATGCAGAGTATTTAGACATTCCTATTGAGTTAAACAATTAAATAACTAGGCTTATTTTTAAATACACAGAGAAGCAAAATTTATAAATAACTACTTACATTTTGGTATAGAGATATTAGGCAGAGGAACTATTTTACATCAAAAACATTAAAAAATAAAAATTGTAATTGAAAAAAATACAAAACAATTTAATATATAGCCCATTCTCTAAGCGTAATGATTACCTCCAGGGTGTGTGCTATTGTGTACACAATAACACACAACCTCTTGGGCATTATTGCTTGCCCATGGCTAGTAAATTAAACCTTTACTGAATGATATTAAGAATCTGTCTCTGATTTGTTAACTTAAGATATATAACATTTCAACATGTAATCATATAACTAAGTGACATTTGAACTCAACACAAGTATAAAAAGTACTAATTATTATTATTGATACATTTTAGTAAGAAAAATACTAACTTTAACTTTACTTTTAATCTTAATTAATTTTTAATTTTAATTTTAGTAAGAAAAATATCCCAATCAACTCTGAAGCCACTAGACCAAACCTTCAGTCCAATACGTACACCTTACTAAATCTTATAATAACTAATAGTCCTACAATGATGTCTAACCTCATACATATACCCTCCTTCAGTGATCACTGTCCCATAACTTCCTCAGTACATAATCTAACATTAAAATATAAACCTAAACATATCACCTTTAGACTCAAAATCATTCAAAATATCACTAATCTAAAAGATTGCCTAGCTACCCTTGACTGGTCTCACTTGCCAAAAAAAAAACCTCAGTGAAGCAGCTAACAATCCTACCAGTACCCTATTGCACTTGCAAAACTAAATTCCTTCCCTAAGTATAAAAGTTACTTTGACCTCATAAACATGACTGGGTATCTAACAAACTCAACCACCTCCTCAAATTACATGATGAAGCATGACACAACTGGAAATGCAACCACTTTCCCAGATTCCCAAGCCAACTATATCTTACTACACAACCTAGTCAAGTAATCCATCTGCAAACACAAAAACAACCACTACCCAAACAAACAAATCTCAATTTTAGCTAAACCTGTAAGATCAAAAAGAGATAAGTATAAAATGTCTCCCACTGAAGGTTTCTGCTCCAAATAAGCAGTAAATCAAACAAGAAAAAATAGAGTAGCAAACCAACAGGCCTGATAAAATCAAAAATCCAAAATCTTTAATAAAACCACTTCATAAGCGCTTTTGGGACAAGCCCTTCATCAGGTGAACATACAAATGGGTAAAAGCCATGATAATATTTAAACAAGTTTAAAATACAAACAACCAATCGCATTTCAGTATTTTACCCTCCATTTTTAAGAGCTGGTTTTAAAGGTACAACCCCATTGATACCTGAGAGACGATCCACCCCCAGCTCAATAATCCATCTCATCGCATTAAACTCAGTTTTATTCACAACATCATCACTACTAATATTCATGGTGACTTTTGAATAATGAAAAAAGAAAACATATGTGTAAGATTTTGTTCAATATGTTGGTATAAAGCATTATGTATATCCTTCAGCCGTATGGATTTGGATTTTGGATTTTATCAAGCCCGTTGGTTTGCTGCTCTATTTTTTCTTGTTTGAAACCTGTAAGATCCTGGAGAGAAATCAACCTGATGACTGGTCAGAAAATGCAAGTCCACTCCCCTGATCCCCTCTAACACCACCACATACAGCTCTCATGCACTGACTTCCTCATTAAGTTTGGCAACCTGCCACACATCAACAACACAAACCTACCACCCCCACAGCCACCTTCTGCCCTCTTAACATTACACTATTCTACTTCAACAAAATTAGAGCCAAAGAAACTGAAACGCAATTAGACCAAATACAAATAGATACTCCCCCAGGCTCAAATAACCTAGCCCCTTTGGTCATTCACCTTTGTAAGGACTTCATCTCACACCCGCTCACTCACATATACAACCTCTGCATAACTAATAGGATTACAGTAATAGTCACTTCTATTCCAAAACTACATAAGCCAACTGCTGCTTTGCAATTCCATTCTATCTCAGTACTTCCTACTGTAGGTGAAATACTAGAAAAAATTATCTACAACCAAATTACTACTTATTAACATCAACTTTCTTATTATGATGTAGCCCAAATTATTCTAAGGTGAAAAATATGTATTATCAAAAAATAGTTTCCTAATATGTTTCCAATAATAAGGACATTTTAGACCAAAATCTGTAATTAGTAGATCTCTGGAATTCAGAAACACCATGCCCACGATCACAGCCAAGTCAATAAAGTTTATTATGCATTGCACAATAAGCTGTGAAGCTCATTACAAATGCATGCAACCAGGCCAGTGTATGCTGGGAGCAGCTTCTCATCATGGCTGCAGTAGGATCCCACAGTAAGATCATGTTATAGCATGGTGATAATACTTAGGTGTGAAATATTGTTGTAACTCAAGGCAAACCAGATGCAGAAAACTGTCATATGGCATGTAAGGCCATGACTGCTAACAATTGCATGTAGATGTGATAGGTCAACAAAAACACAAAAACTGACAGAACACAAAAGGAGCCAGTGAACATAGCAGGGATGTAGAACACATTGGGAAAGGGGGTATGAGACATACACACAGATATCCATCTGAAATACTTGAACATAGACAATGTGAAACTCAGACATGATATGTGGGATACAATAAAGTAACATGATGTACCCACATATACCAGTTCTGATATCATCACAGTTTTACTTTCAGTGTACCCGTACTATACTGTAAACATAATGAAAAAAGTATCAAGTCTGAGGAGATTTGAACCCATTATCCTGTTCACTGATACTTTGTTAATAACAGTAAACATGTTGAGCCTTTACAAAAGTCATACTTAAGAGGTCATGAAAACACTTATCAGGGAAATGTTTCATATGAACAGACTAAAAGCAGAAAAATAAAATAAAATATACCCATAAGGGGATTGGAACACCCCACTCTGTGCCTTGACAGTCTTTCAAAGCAGGTCATGAGCAAGCTGAGCCATGAAATCAGAAGAAAGACATAAACTTTTCTCCATTTCACATTTGGCAACTGCAGTTCAATAATGCTCAGCTCGTTTTCAAAATCAATGGCAATGCAAGGAGTACATGACATTGATATGACTTCAGTTTTGCTGTACAAAAAGAAGTGCTACTTCTTGTCATTTATACATATTAATTGAGGGTGCTCTCAGTGGCCCATTGTGTAGCATACAACCACAAAAAGATATTTATGTTGTCAATGCCTTTTGTGTGTGTGTGTGTGTGTGTGTGTGTGTGTGTGTGTGTGTGTGTGTGTGTGTGTGTGTGTGTGTGTGTGTGTGTGTGTGTGTGTGTCTGCAGGGACACAGCATCAATAGATGGTGTGGCACTATGGCTCAGCCTACTGGTCAGGTTCAGGGCATGTATGACAGAGTGTTCAGCTTCCTGTGCATGTCCTGTGCCGTGTGCAGCTTGTTCTGGCAGCAGCTGCACTGACTGTATCAAGATCTTGGCTAGATGCTGG
Source organism: Protopterus annectens (assembly GCF_019279795.1). NCBI lineage: Eukaryota > Metazoa > Chordata > Ceratodontiformes > Protopteridae > Protopterus > Protopterus annectens. The sequence continues at coordinate 525,343,449 of NC_056726.1, read as the reverse complement.
TGTGATACATGGCCTCACATGATCTATGCTAGAAGATGTATCACCAAGAAGATGGCCACAGCCATGGAGGCATCCTCTACTAGCTACAGACACCACCACAATAGATGTTGCTGTGAAAGTGCTAGCACTGGATGAGCAGTATCTTGCTCATCTATGGCTATGCTGGCTAACATGTATGGATATAGCAGCTGTGAGTATAGCCCTCAACCCAAACAGATGATTTAGTGGAGACACCAACAAAGGAATAACAGACAAATGGGACATGCACTCTCATAGGTCAGCATGCACAGCCTGAATCAACCTCACTTTCTTTCTACCATGGCTGTGGTGGAACTAACACAACTATACATGAAACTAAAATAAGCCAAAATACAGCCAAAGGCCAGTGACCCTGAACAAACTTTATTCAAATCTTAGCGCCTTGGATTAGAAGCATTCATAGAGATTATAAAAAACAGCAATCACACTCAATGAAATATACATCCTCATTAACACTTCAATTGATAATTAAAAAACATCCAATTAATATAATTCACTAATTACTTTATAAAAATACCTTCCAATTACAATCTGCATTCAAGTCATTAGGCATCAAGGTATCATACTTTAAAATAAAAACAGTTTCTTTATATAATAATCTTTAAAATAAAAACAGTTTCTTTATATAATAATCTTAAAATAAAAACAGTTTCTTTATATAGTAATCCATAGTGGAACTAGGCTGTGCCTTCATGGTGGCCCTGCAACCCCACCCACGTGGATGTCAATGCCCATAAGTGCTAGGGGAAGATTTATACTGGTGGCAAGCACACTTCCCTGATCTACAGTGTCCCCATCAACCTGTCCTCTCTCAGGTGTTTGTGTATCCTGGGTTTTTATAAGCATAGGGACTACAGCTAAGGTTTGTCTAGGGGATGTGGCAGTCACACTCTTTGTGTCTAAAACATGCTGTACACCTGCTGACTATTCCAACTAATCTCTGTGATGATGTCAGGTATTGCCAGCTATGCCAGGAGAAGCAGAGCAGTGGATGTGTAACATATGCCAACACAGATAGCTGGAATTTTGTAAAGAATTACATGCCATTTTTATATCAAACTGATTTGTACAGATGCTTGTGTTGAAAATGTATTTGTAAAATTGCTTGCGTTAAAATTGTACCAACAGTGGGTCCTGACTATACTGTAACTGATTAAATGTATATGTTTTAACAGAGGATACCGGAAGAGAAGATGTTAGTCTCAATCCACCTGACTTTAAAAATATTCTGAAATTAAATTATTGGGCCTAGGCCATAAAGATTGTTTTTTACACTTCTCAATGCAGCCAGTGACAAAAAGTCTGTACTAGGAAACTTTCTGCATTGTCTTTGGGGTAAACTAATTGCTACTCTGGAAGGGTGGAGGTTTGAAATTGTTTTATGACTTCCAGGAGCTGCAGCAGATCTTAGCAGGGCTCTGTGTGTGTGTGTATTATTGACACATATGTGCTAAATTTTGACAATGTCTAGCCAAGGGGGGGGGGGGTGTAGCATGGGAACCAGAAGTCAGATGACCAGATGCATGTGATGCAATTCTGTAATCCATCACTAAAAATGATATTTTAATACTAGGTGAGACTGAAGTCTCATTGCAGTCTGTTTTGGGAACCTAACAGAGAAGGACCCCTCACCTACTTCATCTTGCCTTGCTCTAGTAAGTGACCAGGGAATAGTAATTCTTTAGGTCAGTCAGAAAAATATAGTGAGATTAGTTAAGTACTGTTTTCTGTATCTGTGAGACTATTTGTCTGTGTTATTTTAATATTTCCTGCAATTGAAACTCTGGTGTTTATTGTAAATAGATATTTAGTATTTTCATGTTCTTCTATTATTCATTATTAAATATATTTAAATTTTCATTGTGGCTAGTTCTTTAGAGAATATTTTAACCTTTGAGAGTGCTTACATTTGTTCAGTGACATTATGACCACTCTTGAAAGCCTTGCTGTTTGGTCAACATTACCATTTGTATTAATATTAATTTCACTCAGTATACTCGGGGACCTTTGCAAGAGCCTTATAGTTGATGGCACTGGAGTTTCTGGTGGCGGTGTAACTACACTATACTCTGGGCAGAAGGGGGCATAACTAGTAAATCTGTGCCAGCCTATCCCAGGTGTGTGTGTGTGTGTGTGTGTGTGTGTGTGTGTGTGTGTGTGTGTGTGTGTGTGTGTGTGTGTGTGTGTGTGTGTGTGTGTGTGTGTGTGTGTGTGTGTGTGTGTGTGTGTCTGTCTGTAGAAAACAGCAGCCTAAGAAAAATACTGCATCTGGTGGTGCTTCCACATCCACCCACAAATCCAGGTTTACAGATGCTGAGAATAATGTGGTAACAGAGACCCTCCATCTCTAAGGTTAGGCCTCCATCTCTAAGGTTATGGCTCTTTATCCTACAGCAGCACTGTGGAATTGCCCCCATCTGATGTTGGGGAAAAGCTGTGGTCTCTTATGATGATGGGAATTGTTATGTCTCCACTCTGAGACAGTAATCAAGGAGCCCAAATCATCACCACTGACGCTGTAGATGGACATTCACTTGAAACAAAATCTGATGCACCTAGTATTCCCAGATGCAGCTCTCTGCATTAAGCACAATTTCCCTTAAGAGCACACAGGTAACACACACAGCCTGGGGTTTGGATTTCTTTATCTATCTCCTTCCAGGTCCCCAATAAGACTTCCCACTGGCACAGCTATAGAGCTGAAATCTCTGCCATGTGTCCAAGCCAGGTTCTACACCACTCTCTCTGTGAAACCAGTGCTCCGTGCCTCTGATCCAAGCAGCTGACACACACACTCTTTGAGATTTGATTTTCACACACACACACACACACACACACACACACACACACACACACACACACACACACACACACACACACCTGGGATAGGCTGTCACAGATTTACTAGCTATGACCCCTTCTGCCCAGAGTATAGTATAGATACACTGCCACCAGATACTCCAATGCCAGCTACCATAAGGCTGTTGCAAGGGTACCCAATTATACTGAGTGAAATTAATAATAATTTAAATGATAATGTTGACCAAACAGCAAGGCGTTCAGGAGTGGTCGCAGTGTCACTGAACAAATGTAAGCACTCTCAAAGGTTAAAATATTCTCTAAAGGACTAGCCACAATAAAATTTTAAATATATTTAATAATGAATAATAAAAGAACATGAAAATACTAAATAGAAATAATAAACACCAGAGTTTTAATTGCAGGAAATATTAAAATAACACAGACAAATAGAGTCACACAGATACAGAAAACAGTACTTAACTAATCTCACTATATATTTCTGACTGGTGTAAAGAATTACTATTCCCTGGTCACTTACTAGAGCAAGACAAGATGAAGTAGGTGTGAGGTCCTTCTCCGTTAGGTTCCCAAAACAGACTGCAATGAGACTTCAGTCTCACCAAGTATTAAAATATCATTTTTAGTGATGGATTACAGAATGACATCATATACATCTGGTCATCTGACTTCTGGTTCCCATGCTACCCCCCTTGGCTAGATACTGTCAAGATTTAGCACATATGTGTCAATAATACACACACATAGAGCCTTGCTAAGATCTGCGGCAGCTTCTGGAAGTCATAAAACAATTTCAAACATCCACCCTTCCAAAGTAGCAATTAGTTCACTCCAAAAAATGCAAAAAGTTTTCTAGTACAGATTTTTTGTCTCTGGCTGCATTGAGAAGTGTAAGAAACCATCTTTATGGCCTACACCCAGTATTTTCATTTCAGAATATATTCAGAGTCAGGTGGATTGAGACTAACATCTTCTCCTCCAGTATCTTCTGTTAAAATATATACATTTAATCAGTTACAGTACAGTCAGGACTTACTGTTGGTACATTTTTAACACAAGCAATTTTGCAAATACATTTTCAACACAAGCATCTGTACAAATCAAAAACAAAGCAAAGCAACAGAAGCAATAAATAATCCTTTATTTCTCCAACGGTAAGCGCTTTCATCTCAATACCTTTACAATGAGACTTCTTGAGGTATGATGGAACTGCATCTATCCCCCCAGATGCTGAAGCATAGCATCAAGAAACCAGTGGAGTATTCTGAAGGCAGAAGCCCAAGATACCACCACTCTGACCCAGTAAGTCAATGAATGGTATCTGTAGCTAGTATACATAAAACCACATTTACCTTGGTATCTACTGGGAAAGGTATTCCACACCTCTTACATGGCTGCAGATGGGGCCGACATATTTCCACAATTTGTTGCATGGTGTCTCTGTCCACATTATGTCAATGTCATGCAGGGCATGAAATTTTAAGTATGGTGAGATGATGCTACTCCTCCAGGGATGATGTTAGGCACCATCAAGCAAAGCAGCTTCAATGAGATTCCCTGCAAATACACATCTACATAGGCTGCAAAAAACTCCAGCATATTTCTGTGATGTATCCTGTCTGAACACAAGTATGCCAAGTTCTAATCCATACAAGTACAGTATCACCATACATTTGGATATTTATGAATCACTCTACCATCCTGTTTTTCCTCATTATCATAAGCAGTGCTTCATTAAACAGTCTTTGCCATATAACATAGCTGGGCACATTATTTATCCTAACTACATTATGTACAATACCTGAGTTTTCTGAATCGCACACACTCTGTGCATGGCCATTCATTGTACTTTGATTAGCATAATGCAACAAAGTTATCTGAATCCAACTTGATGTTTTCTTAGATCTCATTTTAATCGCATTAACTTTATGTTCATAATAATGTTAGTTTTATTCACAAATTCAGATAACAGAGGTGTGTGTAACATATGTTTTCTAGTTTTTAGCTATTGTTTTATGTGCAACTGTTAATCAAACGTGATCTTTCCTAATGCACAAGGGATTCGACTCTAAATAGTAATAAATGTTTAGTTAATTGAAATTCACGTGACCTAAAAATTTGAGAAAATAATGGAAATTTTGCCCAAAATTGTGCTAACATATTACAGTCATTAAAAATGTTGGCATTCAGCTCTGACCACTAAGTTGCAGCTCCAAAAATAGTTATTGCCATTAACAGATATTTTTCCTATACTGTGGGGAGTAAGAAATGTTTTATGAATACAATTTCAGGTTAAACAATCCATAGTAGAGATAATATATTTAGTTGAACCTAATATTGTGGTCGTATCTATGCCAGTAAAATTTGAATAGTTAGATTCAAAATGCATGGTTTGTATAGTAATATAATTTTATATGCCAAATAAGAAAGCATTAGCTATTGTTTTATTCAATAATATAGATTACATATACTTAAACAATGCTGGATAGATTTTTATCTCTATTTCATTTATGTTTTGTCTTTGTCATCATAGATATAACCTTATAAAGCTTTGAACTGGTAACCAATCTACAGAATGCAGTCAATGTTTGTTTGTCTTTTCGGCTTTTTCCCGGTAAGGGGTGCAGTCAGTATTTATGAAAAATATAACACCTTCAAAAACATGGATTCTTTTAGATGATTAACCCAGTAGAATAACCCATTAAGCCTGAAATCTAACATTTTGATGCCTTAGAACCTTTGATAAATCCTGGTGTAAAGGACATCAGAAATGTAGAGAAAATCCATTTTGTTAATTATGCATATTCATACTTAAAACTTAAAGAACTTCAATATAACATTTATATATTTAGAACTTATATGAACAAGAATATGCACATGCAAGTAGTCACTTAATATCCACAACATTTTATTATCTGTGCTATATACATTAATTTCATATTTTAAATGCATTACCTTTACATACGGTAGTATGCATTTCTTTCCATTTTTGTAGAGTAAGCAATTTGCTATGGAAACCACTGCATAAGATTCAATGACCAGAAGTCCCATGCTCTGATATAATATTGGAAAGGGTCTATATTAGATAATTGAACTTTCAAAAGTTCGACTGTCATATGGTCAATACCATATGATAGAACTTTTAAAAGTTCAAATATCTAATAAAAAAAATAAACTACACAAATAACCTAACTGAACGTTTTAAGCAGGGGGGCAAACCTCCTGCACCCCCCCATGTGAGGGGCTGTGCCCCACACCCCCTCCTGCTCTTTAAAAATACCAACTCCAAGATCTCACTACAGTGCAGAAAAGGTAAATCTCATTCTGCGCTGTACAGAGATTTCCGTTAAAACATTCAGACTTTCAACAATTCGATCATATGGTGTCGACCATATGACAGCAAAACTTTTGAAAGTTTGATAATCTAATGTAGACCCTTTAAAAGCAATTCTAGGTTTATCTCTGTGTTAAAGGAATTTTGTAAATATCTTACTTAATTTTAAGTACGAGTCCTGCTAGGCACTAAGGATGCAGGTTGAGTTGTATATGATATTACTAGTCTTTCAGCTTTTCCCGGTTAGGGGTCGCCACAGCGGGTCACCAATCCGCTTATGATTGGCAGTGGATTTTTATGGCGTCAAGTTGCCAGCCCAGCACTCAACCTTCAAAGAAGGCACACCCACTGATGCACGCACCTAACTGGATGAATTTAAAGTTCACTTGACCATGGGGAGGACATGCAGAATCTGCACAGAAGCCGTTCCATCCGAGAATTGAACAGGAGAGATTCTTGCTGTGAGGCGACATTGCTAACTGCTGCACCACCATGGCCTGTGTTGTGTATTATACTGCTTTCAACAAACAGTATCTTTCTGAGCAGATTCAATCTATCTTCAAATGTAAAAACTCTTACATAAAGTTAAGATTTATCATTCAGGTCTGCAATAATAATTTGTAATTAACATGAGTAATGTATTTTAGATTTTAAATTCTGTCATTTCTATTTTATTGTTTTACAGTCCCAACTATGTTTATGTCTAATATGCACTGACCTATTTTTTTAATTAATAGCACTATATTTGTTCTTTAGAAATCCTTTCAAAAAGTTTAATACATTAGCTACATATTCTGTGAATGAACTGAAGTTAGTTAATGTTCGTAATACATTACCTGCAGACAACATTTTAGAATGAAAATCACTTCCCATATTGAAACCATCAATACCTTTTGTTTCATCTAATACCATTTGTTAATTTGTATTATGTTCATTTTGTGACAAGGATGTACTTTAATATAACATTACTATATATTGTATAACACTATTATGAACTTTGCATAAGAATCTGGAAAACCAAATGCCTCCAAAGCCCTATATAATACTGAAAGTTTAAAGAATAAGATCCCTTTTCAATATCTATTTATTTAGTTATTTATTTATTAGCATTTGTTCACCAGGAAATTCTGGCTAGATTTTTTTTAAAGAAACCCATTTTTAGCTGAGTCCTGGGAGAAAAGCTCTAATATTACAATAATACAAGTATTCAAGTAATTAACATATTCAGAATCATTGTTTCATAATCATAGTTACAAAATACATCAAACTGGGTTATAATAAAGCAGTAATACAAGTACTAGGAAGAATCGGAAGGGTAAATCAAGAATCAGACACTAAATTTTAAATGTAGTAAGTGCTTTCGTCCGTATTTATTAAAACAAACTTCTTCAGACAACAAGAGCAAAGCTAAGAACACAGTTTAAATAACCCTTCATTAAATCATGTGACCCAATAGGAAATTACATCACTGAAACAAATCTTTAGAAACAACACCATCTTGTGGTTCAAAGACTGAACTACAACTAAATAAACAGTCAATTCACTCATAAAAGTAGCTGGCTACGATATTGTATGATAGAACAAAAATGCATTGAATTAAATACAACCATAAAAAGCATCACATATAAACATATGATTTAATGTAGGGTTATTTAAACTGCGTTCTTCGCTTTGCTCTTGTTGTCTGAAGAAGTTTGTTTTAATAAATATGTATGAAAGCGCTTACACCATTTAAAATTAAGTGTCTGATTCTTGATTTACCCTTCTGCTTCTTCCTAGTACTTGTATTACTAGTTTTTGTGGGGTTTGTTTTTGTTTGTTTGTTTTTTTGGCTTATAATAAAGCAGCTTAGAATACAGTTATGAAAGAAAGGACCAATAGCAGGAATGTCAGTATTGCATTATAACAGAAATGGTAATCCTCATGACTTTACAATAAAGTAAAAAAAGTAAAATATCTTCATTTTGTAGAAGTTGAAGCAGACATCAAGAAGCACAGTTTCACAATTGGACTTTCTGCTGAAAGAAATGAACATATCAGATTTGAAGTTTTATGAAACAAGTTAAATTCAGATTACATTAAAATCACACTTGAAAAAGGGAAAATGGATATAGAAGCATGTAATGTGTGAGGCATAAAGAAGAAATTATATAGAGATTTGATTAGGGAGAGAGGGAGGTATAAAGAGAAGTTAGATATAGTAGCAAGGAGAGGTCAGTGTTAGGGATGAGGATGGTGAAGAGGAGATAGGAAAGAGTTGGCTGGAGTAGAGGGATTGGAAGTTAGTTAGCATTTAGAGATTAGACTGGTGTGTCATACAGGGGCATAGCTATGTTTCCCTAAGGTATTGTCATACATGGAGTTTGAAGAGATCTGTAAACTAACTACTACCAAATCACTATTATTAGCATTTGCATAATCAGTGTTATTATTTTTTTGATGATGCTGCATTTACCTTGTACTAATAAACCTTATTTGGTCATTATCTTTTAGGGCTGACCATATTAGCTTTAATCTGTTAGGTAAGACTGGTATAAATATTTTATTATCCATATTAAATAATGAAACTGGCCAAAAAGATGCACACAAGGCTGAAGTTTTATCTTGTTTTAGAAAAGGAACTTCAGTGTATATTTCAAAGAATGCAGAATGATGTTTGCATTTTAAAGACTAATAAAGGTTTGTAAAAAATATTTAAATAATATTGTGGAAATACTTTGCATATCTCAGGAATTATTCCATCTGTACCCAATTCATTATTTTCTTTTAGAGTTTTCATTTTTTGTTTATTGCTGTCTGAATTAATTATAGGCTTTGAAAGACATAGGGCCGGATTCACGAAACCTCCGAGTAAGACTTAATATGTCTTACTCGGAGGCTGCAGTTGAATTGTATGACGTCAGCATGCCATGCATATTCATGAGGGCATACTAAATCATACCCTAGGCTAACACGGTCCATGTAGGAAAGTAGGGGCGTGTCCAAATGCCGAGTACTGCAAAGGGACATGCCCCCAGAAGAGTCAGAGGCCTGAAAGTAAACACCCACGAGCGAGTCCTTAGAAATGTCATGGAACACAACACCACACATCCCCACAGACTAAACCCTACTGAAAATGTGTAAAATGTAAAAATAGCAATTTCATTTTTTTTTTATAATTTCAAAAATGTTTGCCCGCATTTGCACTCGTTTGCGCGGGTATGCCCTTCGCTCAGCGACAGTTAGCAGACATTGAAAAGCATATAAGATTTACATATGCAAATTAAGCCAAGTAGCAATAGCGTAGCGGTAGAGATGTTGGCCAAAGAGGAGGTAGTCACGGTTTGAGCCCCCACAACATCATTCACCATTTTTATTTAAATAAGTATGAAACAATCCCGACACACATATATATATATATATATATATATATATATATATATATATATATACACACACACATATATATATATAAAACTATAATTTAAGTAAAATGTAATGAAATGGGCCATGGATTTGTGAAGAAATCCGACAGAATAATTTATAAAAAAAGGATTATAATTGCCCATAGCTGAGCAACGCTTTAGCAAGCTGAATATGAGTGCCCGTAGGTGAGCAGCGATTTAACAAGCAGCATATGAGTGCCCGTAGGTGAGCAGTGCTTTAACAAGCATAATATGAGTGCCCGGAGGTGAGCAGCACTTTAACAAGCAGCATATGAGTGCCCGTAGGTGAGCAGTGCTTTAACAAGCATAATATGAGTGCCCGGAGGTGAGCAGCACTTTAACAAGCTTAACATGAGTGCCCGTAGCTCAGCAGCGCTGCACCCAGCATAATATGAGTGCTCGTAGCTAAATAACGCGTTACCCAGCGTAAGCTGTTTGTGCCGAGCTGCGCAGCACGCCAACCAGCTTACCGGCGGGCAACATTGGGCAAGCTGTATCAAAGCCGCCTTTACACAGACACACCTCCTAGCCTGTCTAGACAGTAGTAAAATAAAAAATGCAATGCCAAGGGTCGAACCCGGGATACTGTGCACCATAGTCAAAGTACTGAACCACTAAGCCATGACAGTTGTACTTAGAAATACAGTATTAGCATGTATATAGGAATGAATGAAAATAGAACCATGACAAAGCAGGTTTGCTTTAAGCTGATAAATATCCAAAATGGCCAATCACAGATAAGTGTGGGAAAACCGGCATATATAAGCCCCATAGGCAGAAATACACACCATAACTGATTGTGGTACCGATTCGCAGTCAGGATGGCAGGTGCAGGAGAGGAAAATCACTTTAGAACACAAAGGTGGGGTGTTGAGGAGTCAAAATATATGGTTTGGCTCCTAGTCCATGATCATGAAGCACAACTCATGCAGGGCCAGGTTCAATGGGGTGCGTATAAGGCAGAGGCATGGAACCAGTTGGCACATGATCTCACCAGTGCCACATGCATTCCGAGGACTGGTGAACAGGTCCGTCACCACCATGCGGACCTGAAGCGACGTAAGGAGGACCAACTGAACTGTTGGTCCCAGGAGGCCCGCCAAATGCCCAATGCCCCACTACTGAGAAAGTATCCATGTAATTACGTATGTAAGAAATGCTATCCTAGCCTATAGTATGGAGAGGTATGTTCCAATATTTCTTCATTTATATTACAGCTGCAGGTGTTCATTCCGCGAATCGGCGAGCCTATGCTGATAGGCTACTGAGGTTGTGCCACCAGGCAGGTTAGTAATTATTTAGCTGGTATTGTTATAGAATATAAGTGAGACAGATTGTAAAAGAGTTCAGTGTTGTAACCCAGTAATAAAGGTGAAATAAGCCTAGAATAAAGATTCTGCTAGTATTGTAAGATTAGATAAGTGATGCAGCCTGGAAAAGAGTGTATTGCAATGCAGTAATAAAGATTAAACAAGTCTCAAATAGAGTTTCCACCTGTATTGTAATATCAGATAACTGCTTCAGCCTGAAAATGAGTGGTAATCAATCAAGAAAGGATAGACAAGTGTCAAATACATCCTTGTAAATTCTGCCATATGAAATAAGTGAGTCAGCTGGAAAGGATTGTTGTAACCCAGTAATAAATATTAATAAAGCCTAGAATTAAGTACCATTCTGAAATGTAAATATAAAATAAGTGAGAGAGTGTGAGAAAGACAGTTTGAAGCTACCAAGAAAGCTGTAATAAGTCTGGAATAAAGGTATACTGCAGTCATTACATAATGAAATGAATGAGACAGCCACAACCAAAGAGTGTAATGTCTTAAATAAAGTACAGAACCTGGACTGTGTCTGTCCCACAATTTGGATATGTTGCTGTACCCTTGCATTATGGAGATAGTATGGTTGTATGAAATGCTGAACATCCACAGTTGTCTAGACCCATATAAATCAAATGTAACAGGATGCTGTACCTGAACACAGCCAGATATGAACATATATGAATAAAAATGGAATGTATATTAATGTAGCAGTAACATCCCCATTACCAACATTCCTAAGGTTACATACAGGAAATTGTACTAATACATGCAGGGGATATATATCTGCATCTACTAGGAATGTACAGTATATGTATAGGTAGTGTAAGTTGTTAATGTAATATTTCTCCACCCTACCCTATTTTCACAAATTATGCCATTCCACACCAAACTGGGTATGTGTATTCACAATTAATTCCCATGGACATTTGTTCTGTTGGTTCATACATATCTGCATGTACGTTGATGCATGTGCCCTGTTCACATATCCAAACTTGATGGCCTGTTGCCACCAATCAACCCTGCATGCTGTTGGAATGTGCACTGTTGTTCTAAATATGCATGTGTTATGCTTGCTGCGCAATGTTCGGAATTCATGGGTGTTTGGTTAATGGGAATACTGATGCATGCTGTTACAACTAATTTTGAATGGTGTTGTTTGTTACTAATCCAAAATGCCATAAAATTCTGCTAAACATAGGACAACAGGGAAGGTGGTTCCAGCGGTCCCACCTCTCCCACCTCAGCTGGTGAGTGCACCTGGCATCAGTGCCCAGGCCGGGACCTTCGGGTGGAAGTGCTTCAGGGGATGGGGCTCGTCCCCCCTCTGCAAGCGTGGCTGGAGGAGAGCCTCCACTCACCCTCCATAGGGTCCGGTCTGTGGTGCGTAGTGAGATCATGCGCTCTGTGACTGATCCCCTACGCCAGCTCGAGGCGAGAGTGGCGCAACTCATGGGTGTGCCTGCCCATCCTATCCAGCCCCCAGCACAGCCCTGGCCTGGGCTGTGAAGGCACAGTGGTAACTGCCCATGGGTGGGGATCTCAGTTCCACTGTTGCCATCTGTGGGCTCATGGGCTAACGATATCCAAACATCTGTCCCCGTCAATTGTGTTTATCCCCCACATGTGTCATACTCCGCACC